>NW_024353517.1:5732385-5984006 GCF_902729225.1 Pteropus medius | reverse complement strand
GTTGTGCATACTTTATTTTTTCGGGCTATAAGTTTAAGAAAGCTTTCATGAATTCCATATTCTTTACCAGCAGTGTCAATACTTAGATATACCTAAAAATTCCGACGAGCTTTTGTGTTTCTGGTGTGTGTGGAAATCATAAGAAGTGTCCATTTCTTTTCTGTGCATACATCAGTCATTACATTTTTACAGAGCTTACTCATACCCCTGACATTTACACATGACAATTTATACTTTCTGAAATTTCCTAACATGTCTTTTAATCTTCAAAATATTCTTTTGAGTCAGGGAGGACAAGAGATTCTATCTTTTTTGATTTTATCCATAAAAGTGAAAACTGAAGCTTTAAGGCATTTTCCAGGGTCATATGATGAGAAGATAGCAAAGCTGGAGTGAGAATTCAGGTCATCCAAGGGCCAAGCATGAACTTTCTCAACTCTGTTGCTTCAGATAACAGGAATTCAGGTGTCGGCTCTGCCATTTTTAGCCATGTGTACTTGAAATTTTCACTTTACCTCTCTGAGCTTCTGTTTCCTTATTAGGAACATGCAGCTGATAATATCCGAAGTTTGTGCCTCACAAAGTTGTTTTAAGGACCAAACGAAAAAATGCTTGACATTGGATCTTCTACTAGGAAGTGTTAAACATCATCTCAATTAATCCCAACAACCCAAGAAGATACCAGTTTTCCTTATGATTCCTGATATCTATAGACAAGGACACTGAGGCCCAGTGAGATCAGTGAACACGCACATTACAGAGAAGTATGGAGCTGGGATTCAATCCCAGCCCAAGCTGCCTGACTGCACTGAGACCTACAGCCTCTCCTCCCTAAGCACGTTCCTTTCCTTCCAGCTTATTTCTCCTCCCAGCATTCACTATCTTCCAATATTCTATATAACTTATCATTTCTTTTGTTTATTGTCTCATCATTCACATGGAAACTCCACAAGGGCAGAGATTTCTGTCTGCTTTGTTTACTGTTTGCTTACTGTTGTATCCTCAACAACTAGAATAGTGTCTGGGACATAGTATGTGCTCAACAATATTTGTTGAACAGATACGTGAATAAATGTTAAGATATCCCATTATCCTATTCTGCATCTTATAGCTAGGGGGAAATGTGGCCAGAGGGAAACATTTGAAAATGAATGAGACGCACCATGAAAAGGTAGACAGAGAGGAAGATAAGAGAATGGAAAAAGTTATATAGATAAAGAAAGACTAAAAAGCAGGTGGTAGGGAAGCAGATGGTAGGAACAGGGGTTGTTTGCAGGTCAGTAAGGAGAAGGACGATGAGAGAGATTTACAGTCCACATTCCAACAGGCACTCAGCTCAGAACACACTCAAAAGCTCTGAATTCACTCACGTAATGCTCTGTTACATAGTTGGAGAGAGGAAACTTTCCCCAGCCCTACCATTTGGCTCCTGCCCTCATCTCTGGCTGAAGTGCAGGACTCCCAATATTTTCCTTCCTCTCTTTTCCTCTCCCATTTGTGGGAATGTCAGCCAGCTCAACTCCTACTTCCTGTCGCACTGTCAATGAACCGACAGCCTGAACCTCAGTCAGCAAATCTTTTACCAAATACGAAATTGAGTAAGACTCACCTCCTTAACTAAGTTTCTGATATGACTGTGCAGAACCATCATATGATGAAAGCAGTCATGTTTCCCCCTTAAGTTGCTACAATTTTGCTTGTACTATTTACATCAGCAAAGAGATAAATGTATGAGGTGACGTGATTTGTGGTAGGAAATTATCTTCCCACTATCATGTGTCCAGGCAATAGTACATTTATATCACTATTATTCTAACCTTATTTCAAAAGAACATGCTGGGTTGAATGCCAGATCTGAGTTAAAAGTCCTACCTCTATTATTCCCTTACTATGTAATCTGGACCATTCACATATAAATCTGAGTTTCTTCATTTGATAATGAAGATGGTATAAGAGGGGAGATAGTGGTTAGATTGTTTGGAAGTTCCTGCTAACTGTAATATTCATCCCGTTAATACTAAAATCTCTCAAACCTCCTATATAATCAATTTCTTTTCAATAGCCCCAGTCTATGGAACTGCTTGCATCAGCATTCTATGTATGAGTTGGGCCTTTTATTCATTCACCTAATCAATAAGTATTTTTTAAATAGCTACAGTGTGTGAGGAATTAAGTCTGCCCTAAACCTGATTAGGGAGAGGGCAGAAAGTTTTAAGATGGAACCCAACCATCATCAGGGAATTTCATATATAATAGTAGAGATAAAGCAAATTCAACTAAAAAACAGAGACAAAATGTAATTGAGGATATCATAAGAGAGATGACAGCGGGAGTTCAGAGAAAAGAACTGTCACTTTCAGCCATGACAATTGGGGCAATACCTTTTCAGAGAAGGGGAACTTAAGCTGGGCCTTAAAGAATAGAATATATTCTGGTGGTGGTGGTGGCGATGGGAAAACCTATTGCTAATATGAGGGATGTATGGTTAGGGGAAATAAGAGTTAGAAGCTAGATTATGGAGAACCTAGACTACCAGTCCAAGATAGGTATTATGTGATTGATACTGATATTGCACTTTAAGCCACATGCCTGTTCATATGCAGTCTTCTGTCTATTAAAATGCTTATTCTGAGACAAACTGACCATGTAGGGAAATAAGGCAGAAAAGTTTTTAGATGAGACCTTGAACTAATTACAACTGAAAGTTATTGGGGCAAGAATCTACCCCAATAGATTAGGATGGCAAGTTGTCTCCAAAAAGCAAATCTGCAGAAACCAGAGAGTATTTTGTTAGCACTCCTACCCAAATCAAATATAAATTAGATGCATTCACAAATTGCAAAAATACCTCAGTGTATAAGAAAGCACGAGTTGGTCTCTCAGAGGTAACCTGTCCACTGGAGAGTCTGGGAGTGGTTGGAAGTGCACTGTTCTCTCCAGTCAGTCCTCTGGCAGCTTCTTCTGAACCAAAATCAGTGACAGACTACAGACTACGAGCTGCACTCCATGTAGAGCAGCACATGAAGACCCAGGGGAGGGGAGGGCAAGGGGAGAGGCTGAGGTAGTGTAGAGAGGAAAGAAAGGCTAGGTATAATTATGTCACCAGGTATCCTTGGTAACCACAAAATATCTTGTACATTCTGCTTGAGATTTCAGTGGCACATGGAGGGAAAACGTGCTCTACTTCTGTCAACATGAACAGCATGGAAACAGGACATCTCTATGCTTCAGTCAAGGTGAGAGCAGAGATTTCTAAGGTTCTTAAATATCAAGCATCTGGCAAGAAAGAAATACAAAGAGCTGGAGTGTGTGTGTGTGTGTGTGTGTGTGTGTGTGTGTGTGTGTGTGTGTGTGGCTGAAGGATGAGATTGCTTGGTGAAACTGTGTAAGTTCATAAGAAGATGTTGTAAAGGTCCCAAAGTACTGAGGTTAATTGGTTCTGAGGGCAGTAGCCAATCAATTCAAAGGTTGGGTGGATATTCTGCAAAGGAAGGGCTAAACCCAAGTGGCTCACACTCTCCAGACACACGATACGAAGACACCCTGCTATCATCCTCATTTTGGCAGACCACAGGGTTCTTGGAGGGGTAGGTGGGTGGAGCAGTAATGGACTTTGTATGTCCACCAACGAGCATTTAAGTGTTCTAATAAGTATGGCTCATTTTTAGCTAATACTTAAAGAGCACTTATAATGTGCCAGGAACTGTACTGAGATATAAGTATACACACATACACACATATATGTATGTATATATATGTACCTAAGTAAATAAATGTATATGCAAATAAATATATATGTATATGCATATTCACACACATTCTCATTTAATCCTTGTACCAATTCTGTAATAGGAACTCTTACTATCGTCATTTTAGATAAGAAAACTAATACGCAAAGAAGGGAAGTAACTTTGCCAAGACCACCTAACTAGTGTGTGGTGGAACTGGGATTTGACCATAGATAGTCAGCTTTAGAGTCCATACTGGAAAAAAACAGGTGAAACTGCCATGCATAAAGAAAAAACATACTTTCATGTACGTGTGAGCTGCGCATGCACACGCCCCATTCCCCACATATAAATACTCAATGTAAGCCAGGCACCGTTGCGTCTATAAAGAAATGAATCCCAGACTACAAAGGGAGCATAAATGGTCACCACTCTATGACTTTACCATAATGTTATAAAAAAATCATTGATATTAAAAATCAGTCTAACTTTGTTTTATGGTTTTACAGTTCACAAAGAACTTTCAAAATTAGACATTTTACAGAGAATGTGATGGGGTAGCAAACCACAAGCAAGAGAAGCAAATGTTTTCTGCTTATTATGCAGCTGCCTCCGGTCGCTTAAGATGAATTTCTGCCAATCTATAATAGCAACATGATTCTCAGATGTCCCCTCACTCTTCATTCCCAGCACTGCTATCTCACTCCACTTCGGGCTTCTAAAGCTCAGTATGGCATCATCACCTTGGCCTTTGATGGCTAAATTTATGAAGGAGACCGGGAAGTTTCATTTTGGAATGCATATGAAGCCAGAGTTATGTGCCAAAGACGACACTGGACATATGGTATTTAAAAATGACTTGATGGAATTCAGAATAAGTATGTCCTCTGATTCCACCTCTGTGGTGATGCAGCTGACATGCCATTCAGCACAAAGTAACCACTCCCTCATGCATGCCGGGTTCATGATCTTACATGTGGTTTAAGAAGAGACAGAGTTCTTTGAGGATTTTACTATTCCCAGCAGCTCATACAGCTACTGAAAGAGATACCAACCAAACTCAAACAGCAATTCCTGGAACTCTAGAAGGGGCTGTCATTCTAGATCAGTGTTGTCCAACAGGACCCTCTAAAGAGATGAAATAGTTCTTCTGAGCTGTCCAATATGGTGGCCACTAGTTATATATGACTATAGAGCATTTGAAATGTGACTAGTGGGACTGAGGAGTTGAATTTTTAATTTGAAAACATAAATTTTAAATTTTATTTAATTTTAATTAATTTAAATAAGCCACATGTGACTAGTGATTACCATATTAGGGAATGTAGTTTTGGATCATCTAGATCAGCATATACACTTTACTTCTACTATGAGTTATCTCTTTAAAATCTCATGTCATCCAATGAGTGAATGCACTTTTCAGAGAACGACACAGAAGCTACAGAGGATAAATTACTTGCTCGAAATCACACAGGCATTCCGCAGCAGAGCCAGAATTACGATATAAACCTCCTAGTGACTCTGATTCTTCTTCCACTTGGACACATATTTCTTAGATGAAATTATGATACAAATAAATAGATTATTGTACATTAAAACATGACCACATGACCGTTAACCTCCTTTTTTCTCCTTAAAATTAATGACTAAGGAGTGGAGTGTACTTAAGCTCTAATGGTTTTAAGAATTAGCAACAGCAACAACAACAAGTCAGCCACAGAGATTGGACATTCAGAATGTAAAAGTTATGACTGACAAATAACAGAATTGGTAAGTCAAAGACATAATTGGAGAATCCTATATTAGAAATTATTATTAACAGCAAAATCTTTTTGGACTAATAAAAAGCCTCATTAGAATCTTTGCCCATTGAATACTATAATCCCACATCTTACCTCTGTTATTTGCTGACTTTAACGTCATTTGTTTTTTGTCTTTCTATACTAAAGCAGTTATAGATTGCCATAAAATCCAAAAGTATTTTGGAGTCATGGGAATGCAAAAAAAGCCTCATCAAAACAAACTATTTTAATTTGTTTTACTTGTTCTTTTTTTATTAACATTTACAACATAGCAATTGTGTTTGTTTTTTTCCTCCCCCCACCCAAAGCTGTACCCAATAAAAAATGTTTCCAAACGGGGATGCCAAGTTTCCATTCAAATCCCATTTTATTTGATATCCCTGGGTGAACCCTCCTTAAAACAAAGATTTACACTGAAGCTTGGAGGGACTAACTATTGAAACAACGAGAGGAACCACCCTGCGGCCAGGTAGCCCTCCAAGCCTGGAGGGAAAAGGGTCATCTTTAGCAAGGTCAGTGATGCTCTCTACTACTAGGAAAGTCACTTATGATCCTGAAGACATTTACTCTCACCCATCTCTTCTAGAAAGGCTGAGAAATTTCACAACTCTTTGCCATTTATCTCGATAATTATCCTGGCTTGCTCCTCTCTGGCTCACAGATTGGCTGGGACTCCAAACAGGAATCTGGGAAGGAAATAATTAAATCAAACAATCTCCAAGTAAGACCTTTACAGAAACAGACATGCCATCTAACTTGTGCCCAGGTCTTTGTGCAGGACTACTCCCCTCCTAAAAATGCTACCCTAGGTTAAGGTTTACAGTTTTCTGTTTGTATATATATGGTGGTGGTGGTGGCGGGGTTACTTTGGAGGGATTTCACACTGACATAAGAAAGAATTTCCTGTACATATGGTTCCCAATTTTAGACACAATGCATTCCTGGAAATTTTATCATAAAGCAGATCACCAGAGAGGAAAGCTGTGATTGTGCCTGCTTCTTTCATTCAACAAACATCTACTGAATGCCCACTGTGTCTCAGGCACAATGGCAAATTCTGCCCCATTCACATGGCCTAAAAAATGATCCAAGCATCAGAATGGGTAAGAACAGAAATAAGTGTTTACAAGGCGGAGTCCAATTAGCAGAGCAGCGGAGTGGTGAAGAGTGGGGAGTTTTAGGATACTCTTTTTGCACCATTGAGTTTGGAACTTAATCGTATTCGACCCTAAACTGTAACAAATACGTTTCTGCCTTACTTTCAAACAGACTATCAGCATCCTGTGAACATATGCCATGTCTAACTTAGATGATCCCAGTTTCGGTGGCTTTTCAGTGTTCTCATTAATCTGCTGCTTCCTCTATCACACTTGAACCGCTTCTTCCAGAGTTTGTCTTAGACCTTTTTGATGCCTTAAGCCTCCAAATTCAGGCTCACTTCTCCTAGCCTAAGTAGATGTCCTCAACATTTTATATCCAAGAAGATGCTCATGTGCCACAGTCCCCCACATTTTTCCACATCACCTCAAATAGTCCTTATTATCATTTCATGACCTGTCCTATCTGTCTCAGAAGAAGAATATACTCAATCATTCCCAAGCTAACTGTCAATTAGTACAAATTCTTTCAATGCCAAGCATCAATGCTTTTAAAACCCAGGACAGTACTGTATTAAATTCTGAATTTAGGAAGAGCAGAAAACAGTCATTTCTTCAAATGCCAGAAAGAAATGAGGTAACGGAGCTATGAAGGGGGCACCTACTCTTTTTCCTGTGGAAAGAAAGCCCACATAGAAAGAAATCAATGACACTAAATAATTCCCAAGGTAAAAATTGGATTAATGCCCTAAAAGTTGTTTAAGGATATTTACTGCAAACTTTATGTGTAAGAATGGAAGAATAAGTTACATGAGTATTAAGAACTGGGTTCTTAGAGAATATTTTTGGAAATATATGGGAAAATATCCCTGGAAATAAAACAGGTTCAGAATAAAAACAAGCACATACATATCACAATCAACCTACATATAAATATGCAAATTGATGTCAAATATATAAGCATAAATATATAAATTTTATATAGTATATAAACATATGATCATATACAATTGTATATATATTGCAATTTTGTTAAAAAAAGGAAAACTATTATCAGTTTAGCTATTCCAAATTGTTTATAGTGATTAAATATTAAATTACAGGATTACAGGTGATTTTGAAACTTCCTTATCCTTTAAAATATGTATTTCTGTAAAAATGATGATCATAATAAAAAAAAAACTTAAACCAATTATTCTCAATATTGGAATCCCCTAAAGAGCTTTAAAAAATATGGGCATCTGTGATCTACCTCCAGATATTCTGATTTAAGTGGTCTGAGATGCTGCCTTGGTATCAGAACTTTAAAAGCACTCAGGTAATTCTAATGTTTAGCTATAATTGAGAACCACTGTTTAAAAAATGTTTCTTTTAACCATGCTTTATTTATTTTAAATATATATGCTCAAAAAATAAATTGACTTATATTGCAATTAAAAGTCTCATTCATTAGTATTGTTGCAACTAAAATCTGAAAAAAAAAAAAAGAAAAGAAAGAAAGAAAGAAGATCAGAGACAGCAGAGAAGGAAAGGAGGAGAGAACTGTGCCAGAAACCTAAAAAAGATAGTTATGTAACACACCATTAAATTTAGTCTTGAGCTTCCTGGCAGCCAGGGCAAAGAAGGAAAGTTAATGTGAAACAAAAATAGTTAATTTCTGTTAAAGAAGCCTAGGATTAAATTCTAAGAGGACATTATATTGTACATATAAAAAAAATGAGATTGACATAGTAGAAAATATCATTAACATAGTTTCACAAAAAAGAGACACCTTTTCTAATAGAAGTTTCTTACACTGACTTCTCATAACGGCTAAAGGTAAAAAATAAAAGCAAAATGTAAAGTATTAGATTTTAACTTTGTGAAAATATTTCAATGGCAAACTGAGCTAAATGGTCCGGGCTCACTACAGGTAATACTGGTTATTTAAAATAAAAAGGATTACTCAAGAACATTGAAAACTAAAATGTGTATCTCTTTCAAATTGAACTTCATATATCTGTAACTCAGAAGTTAATTTCTCAGTTTAGTACTTTCTAATATGTAAATTGACTAGATTGAGCAAATTTAGGCTGAGATATGTTGGAGAGTGGGGTGTAGTATGAGAAGTAAATACAAAGAATGTCATAATTCATATCAGCAAATATAAAAATAGGTTTTGGGGGAGGAATATTTGATATCAACTTTTGAGAACTGCTTTCCACCTTTTATACCAATTAGCACATACAGATTCACACAGATGTAAACAAAAAGACTTGCACGCACTTTTTTCAGCGATAACTTCCAAAGTATATTTATAAATAGTTGGCTTGAAATAACTCGAAATTTTCAACTTTTAATCTCCTCTGATCTTTACTCAATTGCACACACACGCGTGCACACACAAACACACACAAGTTTACAGGACAGCAGAACACACCAGAGTACAGTAAAAGAGTTCTAAGGAGGAAACATTTTTGACCTTTAACATAGAGGCAATGATTTATTGCTAACAGTACTTAATATGATGGCTTTAGAAATACTCTTATCACACTTCCTCAGGAGAATCTGCTAAAAACAAAACTGACCCTATTACACAACAATGAAAATAACTCCAGAGCCTTGTGGAGGATGCGTGAGTAGTTGAAATCACAAACACTGTGAAACCTTTTGAAACCTCTTGTCTGTTTCAAGTTAGGGCAAAAGCTTCCTTTTCAGACAATATGGCCATATTAAAAAATTTATACACACATACATATATACATACATACACACAATTGAATCTTTTTAGGCATTTAAATTGATAGTTGGCAAAGTTAGTTGCTTATAACACAGGTTTGGTCATGCTACTCGAGTTCCTGTTGACCACCAAGGTGAGTTCACAATTCAGAACCCTCCAGGAACCAGCACTAAATGATCTTTCTACCTTTATTTCCTATTTCTGTCCTTGGCATTCCTGCCCCACTGGCCGAATGATCACCACTCATGAGTTGATCTTTTCCACCTCTAATCTTTGGCTCATGCTTTTCAATCTTTCTCCTCCTTTCCACCCAACATTATCTATCCGAGATGTTACTCAGTCTTTAAGACCCAGCTCCCACCTCCTCTACTAAGCATTCCCTGATCATCTAGTTAGAATATATTCCTTTCTTACTCAATTTTATATTTCTACTATAACACCCTTCAAATTCAGCTTTTATTATTAATTTCTTTTGGAAACTATATAAGCTTTTCCATTTCTCTCACAAACTTCCAGAGAGCGGAGCCTTGTTGTGTGGGTCTTTGTAGCCCCCACAGCAAGGCATACAATAGGTATTCAGTACATATCTTTAAAAATGTATTTGGGTTTAAGACTAGTCCAATCAAATAGAAACACACGGAAATAACAGAGATGGAAAAAATTCCATAAATTATACACATACACAAATAACATATGTGTTGCAACTCTTTAGAGATGAGGGAAAACAAATCCTTAAATTATCATCAACTGAATTCTCACAACAATTATCAGACAATTATCCTCATGGCAAATTATCTTCTCCTCTTCCTACAACCAAAGCTGGGTTGAAAACAGATGCTGACCAAAAAAGGCTGGGAAGGAAGCTGGCATGTATTATGTGTTTACAAGAAGTCAGGTGCTTCACATTTATAATCCAATAGTAACACTACAAGGGAAAGACTTGCCCCAATCCCTGCTTTTCAAAAAGTTCAAATATTTGCCCAAGGTCACATTGCTAGAAAACAGTGTATACTCTGGGCTGTAGAAATACAAAATCTATACCTTTTATACCCCTCCAAATTGCCTCTCACATATACCTAATTAATAATTTAGCTGAAGATTAAAAAGAATGATTCTCATACTACCTTATTTTTGGTGGGGCTATAGAGTAACACATGTCCCACTGACACTGAGTTATAAAACCCTGGAAATTGCTTAGAGACTTAAGGGAAGAAATAGCTCAAGAGAAAAAACAGCAATAGAAACTTCTACGGCACCAATAAGAGCATGAAAATTATAAAGAAGAGCATGCATAGGTCTATCATCTATTAAATAGTTCTTTTAGATTACACATGTTGTATGTCATTATGCACACACAAAAAAGCATCAGCAGATGTACTAGAAAAATGAAGAGAGCACTGATTAGGAGTCATGAAATTTGGATTTCAGTGCAGAAAACCATGGATCTGATGTGGTATCTTGAGCAAGTTACTACCTTTGTTGGGTGGTTGTTTTTGCCTGTTTGTTCATTAAAGGGGTTGATTACACACATTCTGTAAGCCCGAGGCCACTACTTGATAGACCTGCAGGATCTCACTAACAATGATGAGAGATTCTGCTCTGCTCACGCCTGCACTCTAAACTTCATTTGCACCACTTTCCCCAAAGTATTTTATAGCTCCTTGAAGATGCTAAGTTAAGAATCAGAAGAAAGAACAAAAACGTAAACTCTTAAAATAGGTGTCTGGTTCAGGTGATTCCCTCACTGCTTTTCTCTGAAGTGAGCCAGGAATCTCGCCACACCGTAGCATCTGTTTCTTCACTTCAGGTTAGGATTTGGAATTGTAGTTTTGAGACAAACACAGGATCTGGTTTTCCATTTTTGTTCTATATATACAAAGCAAAGTTACAACCACTTCAAGCAGAACTTCTCTCTATCCCACAGCCCACAAGAATTCTAACAGGGCTGTGTTTTGTTTTAGGGTGGGGAGCGGCAGTAGCAGCACAAATAAAATCAAGAAAGTGTGATATGTTGCAGAAAAGGGATGAACTGCCAGGAGCAGTAAGGATGGGAAACCTGGCATCCTAATTGAAACAGCTGCAGAAGAGGCATCCAGTTTGTTATACTCATTTGAGCATCTTTATACTACAGAGCTAAGTGCTTTAGCAGCCCTTTTGAAATCTGAAAATGGGTTTCCCATTCATTCAGAGCTATATATTGGCTCAAACTAGCTCTTGTTAAGAAAGGTCATCTGGCAGGACATTGCCCATTGTACACCAGAGTCTGCAGCAAATTTCGAGAAAGCTCTGTGAAAACAGGGTGAGTGCTGCTGGAAAGATCTGTGGGACTGCAGCAGAGTCCACTCCAGCACCAACACTAGGGTAGCCAGTGCCCAAAACGCAGGGCATCCTTATAAACAATTACAAAAAATAAAGAGATGACAGAAAGTGGACCCATTTGCCCTAAAAACTTTTTGTTGGCTTCTGCATTAGTTTATTTCAAACTAATCTGAAAACTGTTCTGTCTTTTCAAAGAGCCAAATTCCTCCCCTTGATTATTTACAAGTGCCCATTTCCATGCAACAATCAAAAAGGCAAAGAAACACCAGGCTATTGCTTGCTTCTCTCTGCTTAGTCTTGAGGGAGAAGAAAGAAGAGCAAAAGAAGCTTTTCTTCCATCGGTGAAGGAGTTCGTTATCAATGTTTCATAAATAATTTGGATTAATAATTTCATTAATAATTTGGATTAATCCCCTACCCCTATTGAATGATAAACTAAGTGTTGGGGATTATATAAGAATTTTACAATATTTAGAAACACGAGATTAGTTAGTTCAAATAACTGGGTTTGGGCTTCCCAAATACATTCAAGTTCCCAAGCAAATAAATACAAGACACGAATTTGTTTGGCACTGATTCCAAATAGCATAGAATTTCATGAGAAGGGGAGAGTAAATAAGAAAGATCTCAGGAAAGGTTTTATTATTGTTGATTTTAATATATATGGAGGGAAGTATAAGCTCTGCCTACTTTAGGAGGTAAATTTGGAAGAGCAAGACAGAAAAACTTCCCAGTGAATGAGAAAGAAACATTTGAGTTCTGGCTTAGATAAAGAGAGTACAATGAATGACTATGAGGTACAAAAATACCTATGCAGCATTTCATGGTTTATCAATAACAATTTCTGAGTTCATATCGATTATCTCATTTAAAAACCAGGTCAAAAGTGGACTGAAACTTCTTTTAGTTAAAAAGAAAAAAAAACCCTAAAAACTCTTGTGGGCTGAATATATATTCTTTTTAAAAATAAAATTTACTTTTGGATTCTCTCTGAACAGAATGCAAATAACGTATGTGATCTATTGATGCGAAGACCTTTGGTAATGATATATGCTTCCCTCTGGCCTGTAGGAACCTCTCTGCCTATAGCCCACCATTGGCTCGAGGCAGAGAAAGCAGCTAGTCTACCCTGAGTTGCCAAGGGAACAGCCAGCATTTTATGACATTATGGTCGGATTAGGGGAAAATAGACTGACCTGTAACACCAGGAGAAGACTAGCAGCTTGGAAAATCACAATGATAAACCAAAGTCTTTCAAAACACACACACAACAACATAAAATTCAAGCCAACATACACAACCATGAAAACAATTGCTTTTTCAACAAATTCATTATGGAGTCTTGGCCTAAACATGAAAGTTAATTACTCCTCCTTCTCCTTCTTCATTTTTTAAGCAGTTAGAATTCCTTATTATTTTGTCTCATTCAGAGACATAATCTTAAGCCCAAACTTACATTATTTTAACCAACATTAGCCAAAAAGGAAACGAGTCTGTTGAAGTGCCTTAATAGCAAAGCTATACCTGACCCTACGCTCCTTGAACATCTCGGCTCTCCTCACGAAATACATGCAAAGTCTAATCATGCCTCTATCACATCAGTGTGTTTATGGAAATGTCAGAAAAAGTTATCCAGGTTGCCTAGGACTGGCTTGAATACAAGGGATAGGCTTGGGTTTAGAACTAAATCCAAATGGCATAATAAAGCTTTGTTATCCATATGGTAGATATCAGTGCAAAGTGTTAGGGGCACTAAATTCTAGTCCATTGGATAAGTACTTATTTGTTGCCTGGATCTTCGTAGATGTTTAACACATGTTGGCTGAGGATAATAATAACTAGTGTTTATTAAAGCTCTTATTATGTGTGAAGCACTGAGTTGACTGCTTGGCATGTGTTTTCTTATTTAATCATCACAATTACCCAAAGGGAGGAGGACCTATTATCATTGTCCCCATTTCACAGATAAAAGCATGGCTTCTCGGAGAGGAGTAGAGTAACTTGCCCGACACTGCATAGCCCATGGGCAAGAAGCCTGTCTTCTGAGCCCTGCCTCTAATGGCTCTACAGGCTGAGAGACTAAAGCAATGCCAGGCCTAGCTGCTTATGGCGGGTGACAGATGAATCGTACATTGTTTCTGTCATCTAAGAGCTTACAAATAGCCTGCATTTAAGTGCACATGTGTGTGTGCATGAAAGCAAAAGAGGGGTCAAGAATACACACATGTACAGACAACTCTCATCCAAGCCAGAACAAATCTGATACTATGAGACAGGAAAAAAGAATCTGGGGAACAACAAAGAGGAATTCTAATCCCACTTGACCCGGAGGAAGCCATTAAATTTATTCGAAGGAAAAAATATGAAATCCAAGTGAGGAGGAAGTTGAGTGAAATTTCAATTACTAGAAGTGAATAGAAAAGCTTAATCCTCTAACCCAGAGTCACTTCCATGAGTGTGGACTGCACTACTGAAAGGGTATAAAGAGAAAGGGGGAGAGCAGATTATAAATTTACTCCTGGGGTACTAATTATCTTCACCTCTACTTCTTAACTGAGAAAGTGCCATATAAATGATACTGGTGAAGTGAGGTTGTAAAATTGCTCCTAAGCTGACTCCTTATTGTGGTTTGTCTTCTCAGGTACTCTTTCAGTGTATATCTTTGGGTAAATATCTGTTCAATGAGAATGCTAGATCAGGTGATCTCTCACCTAGGATGATACTGGGATGTACTGCTCATGAGACATACCAAGAGTCCCTTGGTTACCTAACTCCTTTAGAATAAGCTAGACTTTGCTCAAGAGGGTCCCAGAACTCTGAAACAACATTAACCTTGTGGAGCCTAGCATTTCCAAGGGGCAGAATATAGCCTTTGTGTGGTATCTAGTGTTATAAGAGGGCCTAGAACTTTGCCTGACACATAGTAGGCATCCAAAGTTATATGGAATGACTGAATAAGTGAGCACTGATTAAGAATTCATGGTCTGAAGGCATTACTTAGAATTAAATTTTACCACTACCCACTAGCCTTTTAACTTAATAGTAACCTACTTTTCTCTTTCGCTATCAAGTAAACAATCATAATAATGATACTGATTTAATAGATCACTGATGCGATTAAATAAGATCAGGTATACAAAATGCTCAGTACAAAAACGAGCACAGAATAAAGCACGTATTAAGTGTTATTACCACAGAACCCAGAGGGGTATGCATGATTAAATAAATGAGTGTCGATGTTACTGCAATTAAATATCAAGGAATTTGTTATTCTCACTGTAGATTAAAAAAATCATGCATATGAGAATATACGTAGTATATAATTACTATTATTCAAAGACCATTTTTTAATTCAACTCATGAATTCTGTACATATTTATGTGGTACAAGTCTGTAAGCTCTAAATGCTATATCAGTTACCAAGATTAGCTCTAGAAATTGAAGGAAACAATAGAAAACTTCACACTGATTCAGCAGCTATGTTTTGTTCATGATCACCCATCAATTCTCTTATTTCTTTGGGTTCATTCCCCTCCCTTTATTCTGCCCTCACTGATTGGTACTTTAATTTAATGAGATAACATAAAGGACACTAAGAGAAATATGAATTTTTCTCTTGATTCAAATCTGTGCTTGCGACATTAGATGTCTGGAGCAAATTTTATTAGGTATAATATATGAAAGTAGTAAAATATAATTACTCCTAGGGTGGAGGTAGTGTTCAAATTACCCGTGAATATGGGAAAAAAAGTCACTCTGGGGTTCACTCTTTGAGTTATTTAATAATCACATCTACAAAGAACACACTAATCTACCTCATCAGTAGATGCTTTTGGAAACTATTTACTTTACTTGGTTTTTAAAGTACAATCTTAAAAAATCCTCAAAACGCACAAGGGAAAGGGAAAAATAAACACAGATGTGAAAGAAACAAACTGAATTGTGCTTTTTGGGGTCCTCCTAGTCATCTTTGCAAATTCCTTCAAAGTATGTACTTAGATCTTTTTATGTTCTGATTACATTTGCCATTAAAACACTGGGCAAAATCCACCATTGCTACCATTGTGGAACTGGAAGTTTATGCTAGCTGCAAGAAATAAGCTTTCAGAATTCTCTGGTGGCATAAAAAATGCTGTTTGCCCACTGGCAGTGCAAGGACCAATAAAAGGAATTGGGAAGCATTATAATGAAGAATTTTGTAGCTGAAACACACAGAGGAAAAAGATTGTAACGATGGTTCTCCAGATTTTACTTTATTCTCTGTTGCTTAGATTATCAGCTGTCTAAACTATTCTTGATTTTGAAAAACCAACATATTTACAAAATATTTACAAACTTGCTCACCCATGCCCTTGAACAGGTCAGGAGGAATATAAGAGAATAGGAATTCTTTCCTTATTTCCGCAAAGCACATTATACAAGTTTTCATGGAGAGAAAAGGGATGAATAAGTCAATGTTCCATCATTCAGAGCATTGAGTACAGCCAGGGGATTTCAACAAGTACATAACTCAGCAGAGTGCAACACTAGGCAAGTCCCTGCCTCTCTCTGGACTTTATCTTACTCATCTGTAAGTGAAAGTTTTGGGCCCCATTATCCCTACGGCTCTGCCATTTCTTAATGAATGGTTCTAAGATTATTTCTTCCAGGGCAAAAGACCCAGATAGCCTCCCTAATTTCTATAAAATCAGGCCATATGTTTCTTTCCTGACATAATGATTCTAAGTTCTATAGAATCTCTGAAGATGAATCTAAGACAAAATTCACCTAGAGTGATGATGATGATGATGATGGCAACTAACATTTCTTGAGCACTTAAGATATGCATGATGGTGCATTATTTAATTTATGTTGATATTATGATTATTCATATTTTAGAGAAAATAAGACAAAGTTTTACCAGCTAGGATGTGCAGAAGTAGGATCTAAGCCCAAATATTCAGATGCCAGTTCTTAGCTGATATCTACAGTACCATTCTTCAAAATTAAGAGAAATTAACTATTTCAGGCAAAGAAAAATTAAAAGAGAATTAATTTTCAGATGACCTACACTGAAAGAAATATTAGAAAATGTCCTTTAGCAGAAGAAATATGATACTGGACAGAAATCTGGATTTCTGTCTTCACAAAAAATGAAGAGCTCTGGAAAAGCCTAAATAAATAAACTTTTCATGTTTTTAATTGCTCTAAAAACTGTTAAAACAAAATTAGCAGCAATATGCTGTGTGTTTATAGCATATCTATAAGTAAAAAGAATGACAACAGCACAAAGGATGGCAAAGAGATTGGGAATATACTATTATAAGGTCTTGACATGGTATATATAGTGATATAATGTTATTTGAAGGTACTGATTAACTAAAGATGTATATTATAAATCAAAGGTCAACGCTAACATTAAAATTGAGAGTATAAATAATAAATAATAAAAGTATAATTGTAAAAAATACACCATCGAAATAAAGGTAGAAAAAAGAAAATAGAACATATAGAAAAAATTAAAAGGCTAACTAGATGATGAATTTTAATCTAATTATATCAATAATCTACAGTTATAATCAGGGATATCAGTACCCCTCTCTCAGTAATTGAGCAAGCAGATAGAAAAACAGTAAATATAGAGAAAATTAAATAATATTATCAGTGAACTTAATCTAATTGACACTTATACGACACTTCATTTACCAACAGGACACAAATATTTTTTAAATGCGTAGAACATTCACCGAGATAGACCACATTCTGGGGTATAAAAAAGACCTTAACAAACTTAAAAGAAATGAAATTATACTAAGTATGTTGACGGACCATAAGGTAATAAACTAGAAGCCATTAACAGAAAGAGATAAAAAAGATTTCAAGTATTTGAAAATTAAACAACATATTTCAAAATGAAAATCAAAGCACAATATATCAAAATTTGCGGGATGCAGCTAAAGCAAGGCTTATTAATTTATTGTTTATATTAGAAAAGACAAAAAGACCTCAAATTGATGATTGAAGTTTTAACTTTAAGGAAATAGAGAAGAGCAAATTAAAACCAAGGCAAGCAAGAGAAATGAAATTGTACAGCAAAGATCAATGAAATTGAGAGCAGAAAGACAATAGAGAAATCTATGAGACCAAAACCTGATTCTTCCAAGAAAAAAATTAAAATTGATAAACTCCAGACTGATCAAGGAAAAAAAAATTAGATAAGACATAAATTATAAATATCATGAATGAGAGAGGGGACAACACTGCAGTACCTACAAACATCAAACGGCAAGGGAATACTGTAAGCCACCATTGTGCCTACAAATGCAGCCTCTTAAGCAGACCAATTTCTTGAGAGGTGTAAACTGTTAAAGTTCACTTAAGAATAAATTAAATTTGCAGATAAAAGCCTTCTAACAAAGAAAATTCCAGGTCCAGATGGCTTTACTAGTTAAATCTGCCAAACATTCAAAGAATAATATCAATCCCCACAAATTCTTCCTGAATATAAGGAGGGAACACTTGTCACCACCTTTTATGAGGCTAGCTTTAGCCTGATACCAAATCCAGACAAAAACATTACAAAAAAGAAACCTACAGTTGAACCTTGAACAATGTAGAGATTAGGATTCTGACTCCTTCGCCTCCCCATTTAGTAAAAAATATGAATATAACTTTGACTTTCCAAAAACTTCAGTATCCACTGAGATTGGTTCGAGGATCCCCCCTCTACCCCTTCCCTAGCAAATCTGCATATTCTCAAGTCTCATACACAGAATGATGTAGAGCAACACATATAGTCGACCCTCCACATCCCACTGTGGATTGGAAGTACTGTTTTTGATCTGCAGTTGGTTCAAACCTGCAGTTGAGAAACCTGGTGATATGAAAAACTGACTGTATATTTATTGAAAAAAAAATCCATGTAAAAGTGGACTCGTGCAATTCAAACCTGTGTTGTTCTAGGGTCAACTGTACACACCAATAACCCTCATGAACATAGATACAATAATTCTCAACAGACTACTAGAAAATTAAATCCAACAATATGTAAAATGATTAGTACAACATGACCAAGGTGGGTTTATCTTGGGAATGCAAGGCCGATACAAAATTAATGCCACTCGCATATTAATAGGCTATAAAAGAGAAATATCATTGCCATGTCAACTGACGGAGAAAGTCATTTGACAAACTTCAACACCATTTCATGATTAAAACTATCAGAAACTAGGAATAAAAGAGGACTTCCTCAACTTGATAAAAATGCATCTATAATAGCCCTGCATCTCACATTATATTTAATGGCAAAAGACTCAATGCTTTCCCCTAAGACTGGGAATAAGGCAGGAATGTCCACTCCCACTACTTCTATTCGATACTTCAAAAAGAGGTCCTAGCTAGTGCAATAGGACAAGAAGCGAAAAAGCCATAGATTTGAATGAAATAAATGAAGTTATCTCCATTCATATAAAATATGACTTTTTCCATTAACTACAACCACCCCCATTGGAAAAAGAAAAAGATCCTAGAATTAACAAACTAGTTTAATAAGTTCACAGGATACATGATCAATATACAAAACACTCATTGGTTGCTTTAATGGCATTTAATAGTCTTCCCTTGTGACTCAGTTTTCATACATAAAACAAGGTTCAACTAGACCATTTTGATCCCTTGCTTAAAAGAAAGTAGCAGCTTGATGTTTCTTAGGTTAAATTTAGTTAGTTTAATGTTTTATAGCAGAGATTGAGATAACAAATAAACTGCATTTCTGTCACTGATTCTGTAAACTGGGATAGTGTTAAACCTCACATAATATAAGTAATATGCTCCTTAATGGATTCTTAAAAGGATCTAAAAGATCAGTGCTCTTTCCAAATTACCACTCTGATATCATTTCCTATGACTTCCCAGCTCTCTCACTTTTTCATCCCTGATATTCCTCCAACAGTGAAGGCACGCTCCGGACGTAGAGTCTTTAGCACATGGCATCCTGCTTCACCATCTTCAATTCACTGGTCAGAGATCATCTTCTTAAAGAAGTCTACCTGATCACCCAACTAAAAATTGCAGCCTCCATACGTAATGCACTCTGGGTTCTTCTTACTCTGCTTACTCTTCTTTCCATTGCATATATTACCTTCAAATATGCCATATACGTTACTTTCATGTTAGGTTTATTGTTTGTTGTATGTCTTTTCCTGCTAGAATGTAAGCACCAGAAGGCAGGGATTTCTGCTGTTTTATTCTCTGATGCATCCAAAGACAATGGAATATCCTCTGAAAGAACTGAATGAATAATTGTGAAATGACTCTAGATAAGTAGAATTTTTAAAAGGAATAAAGGAGATTTTTGAGTATACAAGAGTAAATTATCTTATAATATAAATATCTACCACTTTTCCATTTAAAAAATCTGTTTTGAATAAGTCTTTGAATAAATCTGTTATAATAAGCCTTATTTAAAGATTAAACTGGTGCAAAGGAGTCTTGTAGATGACTACAGAAATTAGGCCCTTCTTAAAAGAACAAACTCAGAAAGAAGCAATCTAAAGAATGCTCTCAGGCTTCTACCTTGGTATTTAGAGTTATTACTCTGCTCTTATTTCAGAGAAAATGAAAGAATGAGAGCCACAGCTACATCTACTCCCCGCCACACATACTCTCCTTTCAAATCTAAAAAATGAAACTAGAAAAACTCAAGTCCATTTCAGAGGAGACCAAAGCTGAAATATCAATACTGGTCTCCATGATATGGGACTACACTAAAAACAAAACATATTTAATTACCATAGTGACTATTCAAAGTAGTATTTCTACTTTTAACGCCATAATAAAGGCAACAGGTACTTGGATTGTTACTCACATTTTTATAAGGTACTATGCTATTCACAAAAGGTAAGAGCATTCATTATCCCACCAACTCTTCCCTAGCCAGGATAATGATGCATACCTTAGTACTCATTCAAAGACAGAAGGAAGAACTGAGGTTCAAAAATGGTAAGAAGATCTGCCCAAGATTAACCAGCCAAGGGTGGTAAAGTGGGGAAAAGTACACTTTTCTGGGAGCTAAAACACTAAGGATCTGGGTACCACTCTCTTATTAACTGGCTGAGTGCCTTCAAAGATTCACTCTCCACTTACAGAACTGAAAGCTTGGCCCAAAGAGTTACTCACAACTGTGGGCAGCATTTTCCTGTTGGGCCTTGAGTTACCAGAGTCCTCAAATGAATGAAACATCTATAGACTAAATAAGTTAATGGATAATAAACAAATAAATAAGCATCAAAATGATAATAAATAAGCCCTAAGCATTGTCTATATATATATGTATACCTCTACTTTCAAATATATGTTCAAGCTATTATAAAGAATAAAATACATATTAGTGGTAAGGTACAGAATTCGTGAACACAGCATTTTATATATGTCAACATATATTAACACATAGTTTGATATTGGTGTTCAAAATAAAAAAAGGAACTTAACAGTTCATCTCTCAGGAGAGGTTCTTCCAATTTGAAAATGCCT
This sequence comes from Pteropus medius, assembly GCF_902729225.1. Taxonomy (NCBI): domain Eukaryota; kingdom Metazoa; phylum Chordata; class Mammalia; order Chiroptera; family Pteropodidae; genus Pteropus; species Pteropus medius. The sequence goes on along the minus strand of NW_024353517.1, from coordinate 5,962,831 downwards.
GAGATAGATCACTTAATGACAAATCTAGGGCTCTTCCTCCCATAGCAGTATTTTTTGTATGTTTGTTTGTTTTGTTTTTTGAACATCTTTTTATTCCCAGGGCCTTTATTTAATCAGGCCCAAAGCCCAACATGAAATGCAGGTTAAAATTGGGCTACCTTGTTTGATAGTGTTTATGTGTGGTTGGAATAAGGAATGGGAGGTAGAGGTCTGGAGAGCCCTGCCAGCCAGGCCACTTCTTCCCACTCATGGCCTTCTCCCAGGAACTCAAAGGGCTCTGTGGAGCAGTTTCAAAATAACCACTTACAAAAGGTTAAAACTCATATAAATTTCAATACATTAATAAGGAAAACTTGAATAAGCCCACCAGTGAAATGGACAAAGGATATAAATAGGCAAGTGGCTATTAAACATATGAAATGATGCTAAACCCACTAAAAAATATAAAAATATAAAAGAAAACTATGGGATCCTATATTTAGACAATCTTTTTGGCAGAAATTTAAAAGATTAACATGTTCGAAGTTAGCGAGAGTATGTGGAATCAGATATTCTTAAACACATTTGAGAAGAATGAACAAAGGTTACTTCAGTAGGCATCAAAATGGTAATGTATGTACATTTTTGACTCAGCAAGCTCATTCTAGAAATCTATCCTACCGAAAGTCTCAAAATTGCGTAAAGATAATTGCACAAAGATATTTACTTTTAATGATAAAAAAAAAGGAAACAATGTAAATACCCACCAGCAGAGAAATTATTGTAATGGTTCATGCATCCTATAGAATACTATGGCATTATTGAAAAGGAAAGGTAACCCATATGTACTATCATTTTTAGAAAGATGACATCATATCTTGTTAAGAAAAAAAAAGGCAAGATTCAGAACAATATGTATACTACTGTCTATGTGTATACATATGCACATATACGTGTTGATACTGCATAAAAATTCTGGATTCTGGAATCAGATACATAAAACTGTTAACAATGGCTTCCTCTAAGGAGAAGAGTTGAGAAGAATTTCATTTTTTATTTTAGATATTTTTACATAATTTGATCTTTTACTAGCAGATGAATTACTTTTATTATTAAAAAAATAATGCTGTATTGTATAGCATGCTGCCTTTCTACATATAAGTTGCTTGAATTAGGAAACGTAAGCCTAAGCTATATCTAAGTGCAAGAGGGTATTCTGAACCCCATTTACATACCCTTTTGTTGACAAAGCCTATAAAATGAAAGTGGCACGCACACTTTCTTGGAAAATCAGCACTTACACATTCCGAAGACAGAACACATTAAATACTTCTGATAACAAAAATAAAAAAGGATTCCAACAACAAATAACAAAGGATTTAGTGGCATTAATAAAGAACTTCCTTAAAACAGCAAGTCACTGTTAAAATAATAGGTGAAGAGGACATGAAAATGGAAAGGAGTGAATCTGGAAGCCTGAAAGTTTGTAGTGACCCCCATGTAATGCTTCTATAACTCTTAAGAAAAATATCTCTCAGAAAAAGTGGTTCAGCATCCAAGCCCATAAAAAGAGAGGTTTAAATTTTAAGTGGTTTTGTATCTGTCGCAAATATAAAGGTTAAATGGGTATTAAAAGAGCAATAGCTTTTCCTTATTAAATTTTTATCCAAAGATAGAGAAAAATGTTCAAAATGAAGGAAAGACTTTATTAACAGGAGTTGCCTTGAGAGTTAAAAATCTCACTGGCTGAGTGGGAGCTTTTATTTATTTATTTATTTTGAGCTAAAGGTGATGTTGTAAAATTGGAACCTTCTCACTTTGCCAGACTGAATGAAAATCTGTTAAAAGGCAGTTGACTAATTCTGGATTATTTTTATTATTGAGAAGACTTGGCTTACATTGAAGGGAAAAGAAGCAAAACAACTACACACATGTAGCTGAACTGGCAATTAAATAATTATTCATCACAAATAGTTAATCACCCTTTTAAGTGAAGAGGGTGGATCCCCAACTGCAGCTGTATTTTCCGATACTGAGCAAGAAAATTCACCATCAAGTGACAGGGTTCATAAAATCTAAACATGTAGAGGCTCCACAGAGGGTGAAATCTCCTTCCCTTAGGCATCATTCCATTATTTCTATTCGGCATCATCCCATCTTGGGCTTCCCAAGTTATTGCAAGTGCTTGACCCGAGTCAACAAGTGTTCCTTCCAAGTGTTATTTCAAAGCAACTATATGTTATACTTTAAGAGGCACGTTAAAGAACTGGAGCCTGTCCAGGGCAGAGAGATCGAGAGAAACAGGGACAGAGATGAAAACCTGACCTGCGAGGAAAGGTAGAACAGGATGTTTACCTTGCAGAGAAGGCAGCTTAGTGGAGAACTGAGATTTATCTTTGAATATATGAGATAGTAAATAGACTTTATTATGTCCCTGGACAGGGCCAGATTTTTGAGTCGCATTGTCTATTAAGTGATAATTCAACATAGAGAAAGTATCCAGAAAGCTGTATCAAGAGCATAGGTCCTGGAGTCTGAATGCTTGAGTTCAAGTTCCATTTCCCCTGATATCCATGCTAACCTGGACTAATTACTAAACATCTCTAAGTCTCAGTTTTCTCTTCTATGAAATAGACTGGATCACAGTAGCCATACAATGGGATTGAAATATACCATATAATTATTCATAGAATTTAAAATGATGATTATCACTTATGGAAAAATTATTTTGTATTTTAAATAAACATTATATTCCAACCACAGACACAGAAATGTATGCAAGATATAAAGTACTTCTTCTGGTTATCTATCATAAGTAAGGCACCAGATCAGGAATTCTCCTATAAGTTTCTCATTTATTCCTTAACCATGAGATATTCCCATTCTCCTTGTGAAGAATTTAGGAGGATTAGATAGGTAAGACATTTGTCTAAGGTGATAAATAAATGTTTTAATCATAAATCTCTATTTGAACTTAATTCTAAGTGACCTCAAAACACTTTTCCCACTAGAAGGAGCTCTAGGAAATAAATACAAACTTAAGTAAGCTACAAGCCCTTCTCTCAAAAGTTGCCCTTGTAGAGAACATAAGACCTACAGTATAAATGCATAAGGATACAAGTTAAGATAGCCTACATTATAAAGTGAGAGTGGGAATGATTACTTCCAAATGGTGAGACAAATGGAGGCCTCAAAGATGAGGTGGTATCAATGTAAGATTTAGACATAAAGATGTGGGAAAAGGCATTTCACTGCATGGCACAGAAAGAGGAAAAGCAGATGATTCGGAGGGTAGAACCTTTTGGGGAATACAAAGCATGTCAGGACAGTTGTAAGTGTAGAATGTGTGAAATCAGATGAGACTGGATAAACGGGTCATATGCAAGACTTTGATCTCTCCAACTCTTCTATATCTAGAAGTCTAGAAGATTCCATGATTTTAGTCTGTAGGAATGAATGGTATCAGGTAGCCTGGACAGGATCAACTGGATTAATTGCAAAATGCCTTACCACAACTGAATCATCATGAACTTCAATCCTTTTGCATGGGATGTATTACTACATATATGTGGGGTGCATCTGCTTATCTGTTATCAAACTGAGGATGAGCACTCAATAGCTTGACCATGGTTTGCTAACAAACCCGCAACAAAGAAAGACTTTATGTCTTGTCAGTTTCTGTCTTCTCCTTGTTTTGTTAATTCACCAAAGCCCACTGACCACTAGTCCAGAGCCTAGTGTCGTGTTTCCAAGAAAACTATCTGAAGATAATTCCCTCAAGCAGCTTTTCCATCCAGGGAGAAGAAAGTAAAATCAACCTATTTGTTGTCAGGGCAGATTTTGTGGAGATGGGAGCCTTGATCTCCAATTTTAAAGTTAGTTCAAAGTGTTAGGAGGAAAAGAAGGGTATCTCAGTAAGGAGAAAAAGGGATGAAGAATAAGAGTCCTAGTTTGGTCAGAAGGGATGTTTTCAAGATCATGGAGAAGGGAGAACTACAACTGGATCTGTGTGGAAAAATGGAAAGTATCCTGAACTAGGAATCAGAAGGCTGTAATCTAGACCCATTTCTGAAAAGAACTGCTGGAAAGTTGCTGATAAGATGGAGCTGGCTAGCAGAAGAAAGGTCTAGAAATATGACTCCAAAACCAAAGTGTCTTCCTACTAAATCATGCAGTAGAAAATACAGACAGCTCACATTTGGAACAGAAAAAACCTTTCACTGTTCAGGTTGTATTCTTAACTAAGCCATGTTTTCTTCAAGCTTGTCTTACTTTTAGCTCCAGAAAACAATGAGGAGAGCTGGAGATATGTAGAACACAGGGTGTGTGGCTAAAAGCCACAACACTCAGAGAAAAGGTTCTGCCATTCTCTTACTCGTGCTGTTGCTTCCATATCTTCCCTATTGCCAAAGACATTTCAGGAAAAGCCTGTGATGGATGAATGGTGTGAAAAGTAATGAAATGACTCGGCTTTCCTTTACTTTGGGAGAAAAGCCAAAATCCTTAGCATGGCCTAAGTCCGTCATGGTCTAGCTCTGAAAACTCATCTTGCCTCATGATTCCCCCTCAACTGCTGAGCTCTAACCACATGGGCCTTCTTTCGGTTCCTCAAACCAGCATGCTCCACTGTCTGTGATGTCTAAACTCCTACTCATTCTTCATAGCTCAGTGAACCAGCACTTCCTCAGGAATGCTTTCTTGACCCCTCTGTCTAGGTCAGGTTCATTTGTTTTAATTTTTTAAAGACAACACTCTTTTCTTTTAAAACACTTTGTCCACCTCCCTTAATAGAATACAAACTTCCTGAGGGTAGGCTGCTTGTCTTATTTTGCTCACATCCACTGAATATCTAGTCACTGGCGTGTGGTAGGCTCTCAACTAATAATATTTGTTGAATAACTGAATAAACATTTTCTTCTTCAAAAATAAAGTGCATGCCCAATTGTGGATGGACCTGGAGGAGTTAGAGTTTAAATTATCTAGCTGAAAGAAAACTGAATCTTATTTGTTAGTCATTATTTTAAATCAGACTAAAATAGAAAACACATACAGTACTAAAAATAAATTATATTGTATGAGAAATGTATCTTTTACATACTTTGTTAAGCTAAGTACACCAAAAAGTTTGATTTGGTAAATTCCAGGAAAGTATACTGATTCAAAATGAGCTGTGATGATGATGATGATGATGATGATGATGATGATGATGATAGTGGTGGTGGTAGTGATGATTAAAGCATGGCAGAGACTAGCTAGATAACTACCAAACCACTTCCTCTTCTTTGAGAGCACAGAGTATAGCTATATTTCCAAGCATTCTTCGCAACTGTAGCCAAGTGACTGAGTCCCAGCCAATGGAATGTGAGTATAGGAGGAACATTATGCCACATTTCCCAATCTGGCTATAATCATCTCCCTAGCCCCCCATCTCATGAGATCCTTGATGCTCTCTCTTTCCTCATCCGACAGATGCAGAGAATCTAGCACATGATCTCTATGTACTAGGGAATGATGGAGCCAGTGGATGAAATAAGCCAAAGCCCCTAATTCCCAAAGTGGAATTCATTTGCCACATATCCAATTGGATTTTATCAGAGAGAAATAAACTATTTCACTGAGATTTGGGAGCAGTTAGCATTATTTGTCTCAACTAATACGTAGGGCAAGAAATTAAGAAAATTGTTTATTTGTTGTTATTTTTCTCAAGAATACTTGAGATGAGAGCATAAAGTTAAATTTGATGAATCAAATCTACTTCTAACATGGCTTTTCTACCCAGTTTTACTGCTCTATTTTTTTCAGTTATTGTAGATTCCCAGGGCTGGACAGGATCTTGGGGCCAGTTTGTCTATCTCCTAGGCGATGCAGAGAGCAATCAGTCATCACAGGTCGTCCCCAGCCTCTCCCCCAAGACCTTTGTAAGAGATAATGCATGAAGACAACTTGAGGTAGTTCTTCTCAGCCTGTACTGTTATAAAATTCTTCCTTGTGCTGAACCTCAAATTTCTTGTTTTTATTTCCATGAATTTTCTTCTAACACTTAAATAAATGAGTTTTTAAAAAGTTACTTTCTTCTATTTGTCCCTCCTTGCTTCTAATAGGAATACAGCTAAATATAAATTGGGAGCAAGATAAGAGTGATGGGGGAGAATCACAGAGTCACTTAAGCTATAGTTCCAAAATATGCCAGAAAATTTGAGGGGGGAAAAAAACCTCTAAATTCACTTGTTATTCAGGTGGCACGTGGGGACTTGGAAATTATCTTCTCTGCAAATGAGTCATTAAAAATCATACTTTAATGTGATATTTGATTATTAAATGATTTGAAATAATATACTGTCAATGTCCAGGCCTCACTTTAAAGAATTTTGATTTTGTTATTCTGGAATGGAACCGGAGTTTAAAAAATAAATGTCTTGGTGATTCTAATGTGCAGCCAGAATTGAGAAACAGTGAGACACATCTCCATCAACTATTAATATAAATTATCTATATAGGAATACTGCAGGGAATAAAATGTAATAGTGTTTATAAAGATCTGTCCAAAACAGCCTCTAAAATCAAGCTGAATTCATTTCCTGAAGAAAAGAACATCATCTTGTCATGATTTTCACTCACTATTTGAATATCCCAAGTTGGAGGTTGATGAAGTCTTGGTGAGAAATGCTGGGCTGGAGGTCAGCTAAAAGAAGACCTTATGTCCTGCACAACACCTCCAAAGGAAATTATACCAACAAGCCATTTTATTTATCACACAGGAGCAGCCTAAAACTCTTTATAGGCATGGGAAAGGCAAACTCCGTGAGGGCAGGGATCTTTGTTACCGGCTCTGTCTCAAGGGTGCAAGTTCTCCTTGAGGTTCTTTGTAAGATTCTGAAACCAGTTGGATGGGAGACTAGAAAAGCTGCCCACTCACCCATATGAGGAAGAAGCCAGCTTCCAAGGGGCCCTGCCTACCCTTTGCTAATTAATAAGCTCATATGACCCCGTATGAGTAGGCTTCACTTATAGAGAAGGCTGGTGGTGACTCTGGCTTTGAACATAAGTGAAATGATTGCTTATATCCCTCCTCTAGGCCTCAGTTTCACTCAGTACAATGGGGAAGGGAGACTTGACTCTTTTATCTTTACAGTCTTCCTTCTAGCTTTCTAAGAAAGAAAGAAACAAACAGACAAAAAAACCCACTTTCCTGTGCCTCTGACTACTGCCTGCCAGCCCCTCTGAAGCTAACAGCCACCACAGCTGGGCTCCCTGTGATGTGGACCAGTGCCCACCAGAGGGACTAGAGGCACACTCACTCGCTGTCCACAGCTTTGACGTTTTCCCCTCTACAGAAGCTTCAAGATGCTGTTGCTTCCACTCTTTATAAAAATCTTCCCTCCCACTAAAAGGTGAGGAAGTTTTAAACTAAATGTTGCATCATCCTTATCTTATACTATTCATACAGCTGATACCCCAGTGCAGTGCCTTCTGTATCTCAAAGATCTTATTAGCAGAGTGGGGTGACTGACCAGAGGAATTTGCTTTGAATTTACTTTATTTCTGATTTCAGCATATACTATGAGTGAGTGTGGAAAAGGAGGGTCATATTAATCTATTCTTGCTTGTGCTTTGCTATTTCTCCTCTGTTTCCAAGTCAGCCAGGTAGATTTGTTTACTCCTAGAAGAAAGCTGGTGATTTTTAGATAGTTTCCACTGCACTGCATCAGAGAAGGTGGTTCCGCCACGAAAACAGTAGCCCTTTAGAAGAGAGAAGGAGCGATTCTAAAATCCGGCCAGTGCAAATATGAATTCTTGTCTCAAGACTTTTAAAGAGAGGTTTACTGAAACCTTAAACAGAAAGGAAGGATTCATCGCTCTGCTTCTCCACAGTGGCAGAACTGGTAATGCCCGGCACAATCTGAGGCGGAGGCAGTGAGCCTGTGTTAACGGAAGAAAGAAGAGTTATTATGGTGCTGATCCCAAAAGCCATCAATGTTGATTGTCACATGCGGATCCCATTTGATTGGAGTCGAAACTAGGAAAGATGGAAAACAATATTTAAAGCAAGAACCATTCCGGGCATTTTACTCTTTCTCTGTTAAAATCTTTAAAGATGTTCAATTGATAATTCTTATTCTGTCCTAAAAACTCTGAGAATAGGATATACACGATTAGGCTGTACACGGTGCTTCAGTTAAGGAAAAAGAACAGGAGGAAGGCTGTGGGAAGAAAGCCTGTTATAGGAGCAAAGGCAGGGAGCTTGGGTTCGGAAATCATGGGAGTTGTCTTGTCTAGAGCTCATTCACTCAGTATACACTAATATAACATCTACTGTGTGTGAGGCGCCAGGTTATGGCAGGGTATATACTAGTGTCCTTAATATAAGTGGAGGATGGAAACTTTCCCTGTCTTCAAAAAGTGGGGTACAGATAAGTGAAACCCAATCCATACTGAAAAATAATAGGTGCTATGAACGGAGATACACAGAGTGCTGTGAGTAGCACATATCAGCAGGACAGTCTGGAGAGGCCAGGGAGGCTCCATGGAGGACATGAAAAATCGGCTGAAACCTGAAAGATGAAAAGGCGTTGGCCAGTGAAGAGCCTGGCAGAGAGTGTTATAGGCAAAAAAAGATTATGCGCAACGGCCATGGGCAGACCCATCATGGTGCACCAGAAAAACTGAAAGTAGCCCAATGTGATCAGAACATAGAGTGAAGTGATGAGACTGTAGAGATCCAAAAGGTCTGTCTTATCTCAGCTACTTAGTCTCAGGAGCTCTTACACTCAGTACATACATCACTGGCTCAAGGTCAGTGACAAAAGGTCACATACACAAAGGCATATTAAAATATATTAAGAAACTTCACTTTCATATACAGAATAACTAGGGACAGAGAACATTGGGAAGAGGAAGCCACGGAAGAGTTTTAAAAAGGGGAGCGACACGAAAACTTTTGAATTCTGAAACGATCATTCTTCCTTTAGGAAGGAGTAGGAGGCAAGTGCATGACTCTAGGTGGCAAAGAGCCCTGAGGGAGCAAAATGTGTACGGGTACTCATTTCTCCCAGATATAGGGCCCTGGTCTGCCGAATGAGGCTACTGTTGAGAGGTGATGAGTGGCTTCTCAGTGGCCCCTCTACTTTGAGGCCTGCACTTCATGACTGTGGACAGATCATAAGGTGAAGGAAAGGCCAAATATTAGTTACCTGCTTACTATTAAGTTTTGGGGTAAAAGGTGGGAATTCCGACTTACTGAGTAAGATTATTAATTTTTTTTTTTTACTTTAAAAGTCATAAATCTAAAGCTTCTGAAATGTTTTTATTTTCTTTAAGATTTTTCTACTTAGGTCAATTAAGTTAGCAAATTAATGAAAACCATGGAAGTAAGAAAAGCTTTCTATGCAAGATACTAACTTTTTGAAATTTCATGTGTATGTATATTCATTTTAAAAATTAATTAGCACAGAAGAATATAAAGTGAAAAGTAAAACTCCTTCTCAGAGGTAACTATGAAAAATTTGGCTATCCCTATAATTTTTCTATGTCTGTATATGTGTGTGTATGTGTGTGTGGGGGGGGGTGGATGCACACACATACACATATGCATTCATACATAACACCTATTTTCAAAGTTTTTCTTTAAACACAAATGCGATCCTTTATGTACCGTTCTGCACCTTGTTTTTTTCTTAAACTAGTTTTTCTTGGGTAAATTTTACAGCACATACAGATTTACCTTACTTTTCAAGCAGCCGAGTGTTTCACATCATTTGACATATGTAATTTGGCCACAAAGTGAGACAGATTAAGATAAGTGCTTACTGCTGTACAATAAAAAGACCCTTTAAAGGGATTCTGGGCATCTTTTTGTAAATAGACAGGCAGAGTCAATTGCTCCAGGGCAGCCCCCTAGTCAGTGGAGTCAGGGGAGCCTGCTTTCCTGATTTCCAGTTCAATGTACTTTCCACTAAGCCAGACATGTTACAGTAACGGTTAAAAAACAAACAAACAAACACCACCCCCCCGCCCCCGACTCACTATGGATGAGGTAACGTATTAGGTTGCAATAACAACTGAGGTTAGAGGGATCACAGACTGGGAGGATCAGCAAGGTCCTACTGCAATGAGCCAGCCAATAGAGTAGCAGCCACACAAAATGAAAAGAGGCTCCAAAGGCTGATGACGCAACACTTATAGTCAGCTTCGGCTAGACCCTGATTCATTCTGGTTTATACAAGGTAGGAGAGAGCTTGAGAAAACAACTGAAAAGAGTACTGGCAAGATTCAGAGGAAATGACTAAATGGTTTGGAAATCAGGGACTGCGCAGCAGGGTTATAGAAACTGGGATCATTTATCCAGTACATGATCATTTACCCCACAGCTACCCCTTTAGTGCTTATGCATATGGCTTTGTAGCCAGTGATCTCATCTTTGCTCAATTCAGTAATAATCCATCAGTCAGGATACACTTATTGAGTGCTTACTATGGCATGCAATGAGGAACAAGATATCACCTCTGCCCTTAGGAAGAGTTTATAGCTAATGGGGTACATGAGAAATAAATAGGTAATTTAAATACAATTGTTTTAAGTTCTAAGTGGTATGATAGGGGAAGAGCAGAAGATGCTATCACAGAACCCTGGGGAGGATAAGGTACAAGAATCACACTCACTCTTGAGGGAAAAGTGATATCTACATTGAGGCCCGAAGGAGGATAATTCTTGGCTCAGTGATGGGTTTGGAAATGAGAAAGTTGCATGTTACAAGAAGGAAAACTACTTGACCAGCCCCAAAGATAAGCAACAACCTCCCCATTTTGGATATGTGTGTATGTACACGTGCACATGGGCACATGTACGCATGGGGCTAGAGACTTTTTATATACCAGTCTGCGTGTGAACTTTATCTTGAAGGCTATAAAAAGTCACTGAAGGATTTCAAGGAACTTGAGATGTAAATGAAAGCAGATATAAAGTAAGCAAAAGTATTACATCTGACTTTGGTGAGTGAATGGATAAGAGAGGGAAAGAAGAGCAGGAATCGGTACAACCCCCACACGTTTGGTTAGGGCAACCAGGTGGTGCCATTCACTGAACACGAACACAGTGGGGAACAGCTTTGAAAGAAGGAATTGTGGCCTCTGTTCTGAAAGTGCGGAATTTGTGGGCACGTGAGCCTATTTATGAAAGTTATCTGGTAAGCCGATAGATACACAGTCTGGAGCTCAGAGAGAGAGATCAGCTGCAGATCTTGCCCAGAAAGTTTTCAGCACATGAATGATATTTGTACTCATGGGAGTAGATGAAATCACTTAAGAAAGTGTAGAGTGAGACAGAAGAGAGATTAGGGTAGCACTCAGAAAAATACTGAATTTAAGGGATGAAGAAAAGAAAGGAAATATGTTAAAAAAGAATGGGAAGTTGTGAGCAGAGAGGTAGGAAGGAGTGTACAGTGTCACATAAGCCAAATAAAGAAAACATTTTGAAGAGATACTGTCAACAGCTTTAAAGGCTGCAGAGGGCTCAAGAAAGATAAGGGCTGAAAAGGCCTCAGTGTATTTAGCATCAAAGAGGCCAATGGTGATGTTGAGTAGGACAGTGCAAGTGGAGAGGTGGGGACAGAAGTCAAACTGCAGGCAGCTGAGTTGTGACTAGGGGGTGAGAGAGCAGAGAGGACAAAGCTTATGTGTGTGAATGTGTGTGTGTGTGTGTGCACATGCGTGCACGCGCATACAGGTACAAACATGCACATATACACATATTTACATCTAGGCAATTTTACACTTGATCTTAGCCAAAAGGCCGAGAAGCGATAGATCTAGGCAATTTTAGTACATGTACAGCTTCATGTGTCTCCCACCATGGCCAAGGTACAGAGCAGTTCTCTCACTGCAAGGATCCTTCCTGTTGCTTTTTTATAATCACATCCATTCTCACCTGTGTTCTTAGTCCCTGACTCCTCCCCTCAACTCTAACCCCTAACAACCACTCATCTGTTTTCCAGTTCTATGTCATTTCAAGAATATTATGTAAATGAAATCAATCAATTCGTAACCTTTTATAAGTGGCTTTTTCCACTCAGCATAATTCATCCAAGTTGTACGTATTAATAATTCATTCCTTTTTACTGCTGAGTAGTAGTCCAGAGAAAGAATGCACCACAGTTTAACTATTTAATTACCTGTTGAAGGACATCTGGGTTGTTTCCAGTTTGGACCTATATACAAACATAGTACCTATAAACAGATTTTTCAGTAAACATGTCTTAATTTCTCTGGAATGAATGCTCAGGAATCAATTGCTGGGTCATATGGTGGTTGCATGTTTAGCTTTTAAAGAAACTCCCACCAGAATAGCTGTACCATTTTATATTTCCCCTAGCAAGATGTGAGTGATCCAGTTTCTCCACATTCATTCTAGCATTGAGGTTCAACATCATTAGCCATTAGAGAAATGGAAATTAAAACTACAAAATATCACTATATGTTTACCAGAATGGCTAAAATAAAAAATATTAACAAAATCATCAAGGTATCTATTTGAGACATGTGAGCATATTAATGGTGGTACCTAAAAGCGTGAGAGGAAATGAGAATGACTAAAGAGAGAATTGAGGCATAAAAGTAGCTTAAAAAACAACAACAACAACAACAACAACAAAAACAAAACAAAAAAAAAGAAAAAAAACCCAGACAATTTTAGGGTCGCAAAAGAGAGAGCAAGACAGCAAATGAAACCGAGTAGTAGATAAACAGAAAATCAGAAGGCTGGAGATGCCAAAGAAGTTGGGAGGAGAGCTTTTTAAGGATGATATGGCCATCCCTTGTTGAGATGATATGCCATATAAACACTAATGTTGACCTAGAGGTTTGGCAGTCACAAGTCACAGATGTCCTCGGTCAGGGTAGTTTAAGTAGGAGTGGCGGTGAGAGGGGCCAAGAAGAATAAAAGACAGAATGTGAAGTAAGGAAACGGAGGCAGCATATGTAATAAACAACTTTCTGGAGTCTATCTTTGAAGAAGAGAAAGCAAGAACTACAGAGAGTTGTGGAGTCAATGGAGAGAAAATATACGCCATGCTAGAACACCATTAGATGTTGATGGTAAGAACCCAATCAAGAAGAAAAGGCAGAAAATACAGGATAAAGAACAAATGACCTGTGGAGTGAGGGTCCTGAGAAGGTAAGGATCAGCACGTATGTGTAGACTAACTGGCATCTGACAATCTGATGGATTCTTCTGCTACTGGAACAGAAGGAAAGAGCAAGACAGGTACAAATTTCATGGCAGAAGCTGAGGGAGTATTATCTAGTGGCTTCCATTTTCACTGTGAAGAATGAGGTAGCTGTCCCTTGAGGAGGAAGGAGTGGAGATGGGGTCAGTCAGAAATCAAGGTGGAGAGAAGAATGTAGGTAACAGTTGAGAGCAGAGTATAAGGATGTAGGCTGTGAAAGGGGGTCGAATTTGTTCACAGTTTTTAATGACATCGACATGTCTGGCTGTGTGCTTTTCTCCAACATTCAGCTGCTTTGATGAGCAAAAGATAAGTGGTTGGGTACATCCAGATCATAGCATTGCCAGGAGAGTGTAACAGGATGGGAAAACAAAGAATCGAGGGAAGAAATTATAAATTCTCAGAGTATATTAATAATCTATTTTCCAGAAAAGATATATGTAAGAGTCTTCAGGGTGAATCTCAGTAAGAACTGCTAGCATTTATTAAATATCTATTAGGAGGAAGGCACAGTGTTTGTCACTTAATCCACATGAACTCATTTAATCTTCCGGGTAGTCCCACAAGGTAAGTACTATCAACCTCCTTGCTTTAGAAAACTGAAGAACCTTACCCTGTCACAAAGTAGAAGCAGTAGGGTCTGGACTCAAATCAATGTCTTTTTGATTCAAAAGCTGAGTTCTACACACGTCCTTGCAGCCTTCAGGTATGTGGAAACTAAGCCAAATAGCAAGGATGGTCCTCAGTGTCACGAGACATTGAGTTTTTTGCATCTTGATTCTTCTTAAAGTCAATTTGCAATTACGGGTGAAGCCAAGTCCCTTTAATTGCAAAAGGCATAGTATTTCTGCAATTGGCCAGTATTAAAGCATATTATTTCCCAGGGCACATGAATAACTATGTTACTCTCAAGAAGACAGGATATACTATATGGGCTATTGGTGAAAGCATGTACAAACTTTAAATTCTTTTTCTGAATTCCACCCTCATGTTGCAAAGATTGGTACAGGTCATTTTCCCCACTCCCCCATTCTTGACAAGTGTCCTGTTCACCACATCTCTATTGAGTGATTATCTAGTCTCCATCCATTTCCTTCCACTGGCAAGATATTCCTGTTTCACATGGTATGTCCAATCTCTTTGGATCTCTATCAAGTGTCCACCCTCCTTTTAATACAGCACATATTACGGAGGGCTGAGTATGCACTAGCCACTGTCTCAGGAAGTTTTATTTGATATTCACAAAACCCTTATAGATACCGTTATAGCCATTTCACATAATGAAGAGATTGAAAATCCTGTTTATCTCTCCCAGTGGGTTCTGCCCAGTAAGCAAATACACACAGGACCAGTCTAACTGGCCTTTCATCCAAAAGCTCCCCAGTGTCGTCATTCACTATAGGGCCTTTCACTATCCAGATTCATACTTTAAATACAACTTGAAAAGGGGATTGCTCAATTCCTTTGAAAGTGTAACCCATTGCCTAACAGCTGAAAGTGTCTCCTCCATTACTGGAATTGGCTGCATGGTACTGAGATTACCAGAAAGGGATGTTATGATTGTGACACTTAATCAAAATGCACAATTACAGGAGCATTCTAAAAGAAACAGTGGGCTCCATTTAATAAGGCCATGAGTGTAGAAACAGAATGCTGTAATGAGACAGCGGGGGAACGATACCAAGGTGGGAAGGGTGTAGAGCAATGGTGATGAGGTCAAGAAGGCAGGAGCGAGGAGGCATTTTCACTAGAACGGAGAACCAAATAGAAGCATTGAACTTTTACTAAAAGTTCCAGACTAAGCATAAGCCCATGCTTCTGCAGGACTGTGTCCGACTTGCTGGAGAAACGTGCTGCAGTCTAGGAGCCTCAAGCCTAAACTCTTCCCTTGACTCCACAGCAAATTCATTTGGGAACATCACCGTCTTCACTGAAGCCTGATTTCTGCCATTAGTACTGATGGATTTGGATACAAAAGGAGCCTCCTTCTGGGAACCGTTAAAGAAAGGTTTCACAGGTTGCCTCATTTCTGGCCCTCACAGACTATCCATTCTCGCACGTTACTGCAGATTTATTTTGGATAGAGAGACTGCAATGTTCCAAAGAAATGCTGCTCTAACAGCTCCTGGAAATCCAAAGGATTGTTTTCAAGTTTACCAAAAGTCCTTGAATTTGAATAACACCTCTGACAAGTGTATTAAAATCAGAGAGCACTCTCTCCCCTCAAACCATTTACAAATATATCCTATTCAGGCAAACCATGGAAGTGACAGAAAACTGACTTACGGATGCTCTAGTCTAAATGACAGGTTAGAGCCACAATGCCTTGCATTCAAATTCTCTGATCAGCTCTGTGCTCTTGAGCAAATCCCTTAAGCCCTCTGAGTCTTGATATTCTCATATTAAAAACAAAAACAAACAATAACGAAAACTCTGCACGCCAAGCTTAAATTTAAGTTCGAAATGTTTTATAAAGTAGAAAGCATTAAATAGTGATTATTTTTATTGTTCCTTAATTCAACAATTAATGGACATCACCTGTACCAAGACAGTGCTGAAGGCTAAAGGTGCAAAGAAATGATTAAGTTACTCCTGGATGGTGATGAAACGTATACTTTAAAGTAAGTTAGAAAATGATAGATGTCATATATCTCATTTCTCTTCTGCTTAAAATAGGTGGAAGAGAATAAGATCTAATATGCAATGTGACTTTACTCCACTAGCATTGGGAAATGGGTTAAAAATTTTTCTTTCAATCTTAAAACATGTAACATAATTCAGAATCTTCTTATTTTAGTTGTTATTTGTCTTTTAAATGAAGTTCTACATGTCTCATTGGGCCAATTTCTTTATTTAAGACAACTGAAGTTCTAAGCCCTGCTCTGGAAGAATGATATTGACATACTGGACTGGTCCAGAAGAAGGTGGTCAAGATGGTAAGAGGCTTTGATATCAGGACAGACAACAAATGGATGGAGGAAACAGAATTTAGACAGCACAAGGGAAGATTCAGATGGACTTGAGAACTTTCTTCAAATAACCAAAAGGCTTTCATGTGGAAGATGTATTATTCGCTGTCTTCTCAGCTGTCTTCTTTGTGGTGGACAGATGAGTAGATGTTGTGGAAACAGACTTCTGTCCATAATAAGAATTAACCTTATAATCTTTAGAGAGTTCAGCAAAGGAAAAAAAGCTGCCTTGAGAGCTAGTAAATTTCCCATCACTGGAACTACGCTTACTTAAAAGAACATAATAGTAAATCCATTGCAAAATAACTGCAAATTCCATTGCAAAAAGACTCCTTTTGAGTAAGCACTCCTCTGTTTCTTTTATAAATTGTTCAAGTGAACAATTGTCTAACTGGCACAAAATGAAAGTAGACCTCCAAGACTCGCCCATAGAAAGAGACCAAAGGGCATACTTGATGAGTTTGAAGGGGCCTTTTATGTACTACTCAGTGACAGTCTGCCATCATTAGATCTCACATTGATCTACATCCTTTCCTGATTTTCTGCTGTCAATTGTACTAAATGAAATAATTTGTTGTCCATAAAGTCTGCTTTACAGTTTTACTCCTCAAGGGAATCTGTATGCAATATATGCTTTCTCCACATCCTTATCTCTTGCGCACATTATCATCAGGTACTGTTTCAGAAGGGGAGGTGGCAAATTACTTCAAACTTCATGACTTTCTATAAGTGCAATAACATTCCTCAGTTTTTAAAGGACTTTTTTTTTTTTTAAGTTGTCATTTGAATTCAAACTCTTTGGAAAACATGCATAATAATCTTAATGATCCCATTGAACAGTTTAAATTCAAATTGTGGAGCATTTGAAATACCATGCTGGCAGCACTTTCCATAAATTATTCTCGAATTCAATACATCCCTAGACACACACACACACACACACACACACACACACACACACACACACACACACTCTTAACAGAGCCATATTCAAAAATCTTTAAATTACAGTTACTCTTTTCTCATTCCATTTAAATTGTTATTTGGTTGATAAATTAGTACTATAGTTTCTGCTTATAAATTTCCATATTATTTTTCAAGAACATAATTTTGTGGTAGACATAAATTTTTATTTCCCCCCAGGATATAACGAAGCTTTGTTTTGTGGTAGGGTTCCTGGTTTTTGTGCCAGCTTGTGCTTGTATTTGAATGCACACATGGGTGTGTGTCTTGGTGTTTTGGTAAGTCAAGTCTGATTTACTCATTTACCTTGCAAATCACTCTGTACGTGAGCGTTTTTAGGAAATTTACTCATTTACCATCTAATGCACTCTGTATTCTGGCATTTTTAGGAAATGCTGAGAGACCTAATCAAAAGGTCACTTCAGCTAGAGAGACTGCTCACCTTGAATTTTTATAATGAGGTCCTATCTACAGCAGCATTAAACTAATTATATCTTGGGAATTAAATGATTAAAGGAAGCTCTTTTATATATGTATGAGAGAAAATATTTCATTTTCACTTTATTTCTAGCATTTTTGCAAATTGATATTTGTACATAAAGCTTGATAGTAAGATTTCAGAAACCAGGAAATACATATCAATATCCTTGGAAATAGTCTGTTTGTAATATATGGCCCAAATAAAGCAATATAGAGTTCAGGCCTTGTGCAGCAGAATTCCAAGCTTGTGCAATTCATGATTTGTTCTGAGGAAAAAATTTCCCCCTAATTTTGAAAATATGGGTATTCTTTGCCACAGAATTGCATTGAAATCTATCCCCTTCTGGTGGAAAACAGTTGGACTGTTTGATACCACTTAAAACATCAATGAAAGAGTAATGATTAGCTACTTGGGAATAATTAGAATTTTTTAGGCTGATTAAAGGCTGTTTTGTATGTTAACAGCCCCTAATGAGATTTACAATTCACTGATTTGAGAACAGTTGATACAAGTACAACCCTCTAGACTACAAATGTTGGACATTAACTGGTTAAAACAGAGAATCATTACTGTATTGAGTGTGTTAGTATTTAGAAGCTATCTCATAAACTTGTTTATTTTCCTTAACAATGATTTTTAAAAAGATAACTGAAATTTGTAAATTAAAGTCTATTACACCAAGGGACAGCAGAAAACTGCTCCAGTGTTCCAGAGGTCAGAGGTAAAAATCATCAGCATCATTATTAGCAAATATTGACTGAATGCCCCCAGTAGTGCAAGGTCTGTGCAAGGAGCTGCAGGGGAGGCAGAGACCTATGACTTGATAAGACACTTACCATTTACTTGGGGAAATAGGACTGTGACATGATAAACAGCTACAAAATTATTCCTCAGTCTCTGTATGTCCTCCCCTGTACAATCCTCAGACAGTTCATATACACAGTATGCACGTAGCATTCTACATGGTGGTCTGTCTGGATGACTCTCTTTCTAAGGGTGAGCTTCTCAAGGACTGAAGATTGTGCCTTTTTCAACTTTGTACCTGCAATGACCATTACCATATTTGAAATTTGGAGGGTAAAGTAAATATTCACTGGATGGATAAATGACTGAAGAACCATTTAGGTAGGCAACTGAGATGCAGAGGTAAGAAAACTAAATTCATAGCCAGAAAATGATGTCAGAACCCTGTTTCAATTTCTTAGCTCTATGGGTTGGCTTCTCTGAGCCTCAGTTTTCTTACGATTTATCTAGGAACAACACCTGCCTTGTGGGATTGTTGTGAACATCAAATGAAAAACAACCATAAAGAAGTACTTTGAGCACATGCATTTAAGTATAAGGTATTATTATGCTAAGCAATTGGTACAAGTGGTAAATGCTAAAAGATATATAATTAACATAGCTGGAAAACTGGTAGAAAGTGAGATTAAGAGAGATTACCTAACACCATCCAACAGTAACCTGGGCAATTGGGAATCGAGTTATTCTTTTCTGAAAAAAAGGCTAATTAATCATATTCTTCCATGTGAAGGCAACACAAATATCATACAACAAACTAGTTGCTATATGATGTAGGAAATTCACATGATTAAAGGCTGTTTTACATGGAAAAAATGCACTAGAAATTGGAATTTTTCTTCTTTCTTTCCCCCTTATCATATCCTACTCCACTGTCAAAGCCTGGCTCAAATGTTCTATCAACTGGGAGGTCTTTCTGGATTCTGGTCTCCTCCTCCCCCAGTGCTTTTTCCTGAGCTCTCACCACTGCCTGAATCACTCTGATAAATTATGCCTTGTATTACAGTCGTGTGCATGTCTGGTGCTTCTCACTCATCCAGTTGAAGGCTCTGTGCGAGCATGGGCTGAGTCTCATGCAGCTCTGTGTCCTCCATAGCACTGAACTCACCCCTTTACGCACAGAAGGTGCTCATTCCACGGTTCTTACAATCAGCAGTTTACTCAATATTCAAGATCTATCTATATATATATTTAAATGCTCACTTTGTCCAAGGCAATGGAGATAGTAATTGCCTCCATTTCCTGGATTCTTCTCTATAAGAACTCAGAAACACCCTCGAGCAAAATCTGACAGCACATTTTGCAAAAACAACCTTCTTTCTTTTATTTTACTTTGAACTTAATTAATAGTAATGCTTAACCTGCCACCTCTTAATTACATTGGCAAGTTGGTGAAGCTTATTGATCCGTGCATAAGGAGTCAATTCCAAAAGAGACTTTGACAACAAGTACTTTCTGGGAGAACACATCGTTATTCCAGCAGCTTTGCTGGAATGACCTGCACACACTGTCCGGCCAGACTCAGGCCAGTCTGGCTTCTTGCCACTTGTGCCAATTTCCTAATGATCTAATAGGAATGTGCAACAATCCTCTAAAGAACCAAGTCTTTCTCTTTTCTCTGGTCTTAAAAAATGAGATAAGATCTTGCGGGTAAGAGTGCATTCTTAAAGGAAAATGTAGCAAGGCTGTACAATGTTTTAAACATGAATAGGGCTCTATCGATTGGCAAAATTCTTTAAAGGCAGTAGAATGCTCAATAAACACCTGTCAAACACCTAAGTATGTAGCTTCTATACCAAGAAATATAGGATATTCTAATCACCACATTATCAACCAATGCCAATAATGCAATCACAGACCTAAGGCCAAAATGTGTAATTCACTGCTATGAACTAAATTGTGCCTCTGCACTGCCCCCCCACCCCCAAATTTATATCAAAGCCCTAACTCTCAATGTGATAGTATTTGTAGATGGGGCCTTTGGGAAGCAATTAGGTGTTTTGGGAAGCATGAGGTTGTGAGGGTGGGGCCCTCATCATGGGATTAGTGTCCTTATAAGAGAGATACCAAAGAGCCTGGCATCTCTCTCTCTCTGCTATGTGAAGGCACAGTGAGAAGGTGAACTTTTGTAAGCCGGAAAGAGAGCTCTCATTAGAAACCAGCCATGCTGGTGCCTCCATTTTTTATTTTCAGCCTCCAGAACTGTGAGAACAAATTTCTATTTTTTCAGCCACACATGCTATGGTATTTTGTTATGGCAGCCTGAACTGACTAATACATTCATTAAAAAAGACAAAAAAAAACAAAAAACTACACCCTGGGTGAGAGATGTTGTAGCTGCCAGCCCTCGATAGACGCATGGACCACCAGAAACCAGTGAGTTGTAGGAAACACACTCTTTAATCAGCCAGCTGGGTCTGCCAGGGGTACACAGACCCAAAATTAAGCAGCCCCAAAATGCAGAGGTACAGAGTTTTTAAGCCCTAAACTCCATTCTTCAACCTGTTTGAACACACAAGTCTATTTTTCTTCTTTTTACTAACTGTCAACCCACAGGTCGGTTGTGCAAGCGTACAGAAGCAGAAAGCTTATTGTTAGAATGTTATGTTCCCATGGGTGATAGCCTATGTTCCCATGGGCGATAGCCTATGTTCCCATGGGCGATAGCCAAGCAGTAATTTTCCAGCTGGCATAGAGGTATTACTTGGATGCTATTTTATGAGATATGGAACTAGATCTGGGGGTGAATAAGGAAAAGAGACACAAAAACAACAAAGTGAGCTTGCTCCTAAGGACCTCAAAGTCTATATACCTGAGGGTGAGGGTTGTAAATGTATGGTGGAGACAGTAACGGGTTAAAACTCAGATGAGGATAAACAAAGGTATAGATGAAAGCTCTGGGGATACAGAGGAGGGAGAGCTTGTCTTCAGTTGGAAGGATATAGGGAAAGATTCTCAAAACAGTGGCAACCGAACTGGGAGCAAAAAAAAAAAAGAAAGAAAGAAAGAAAGAAAAAGGCTTTGCTAATTAAAAAAAAGTCCTGTCTAATGACAGGCCATCTGTTAGCTTGAATTTATTTAAGAGAAAGGTAGAGGCTAAGATTTAAAGTGTAGGAGCTCAACGTTGTACTCTAATCCTGCACTAATTCCTCATTTACCAAAGTCTTTGTATTTCTAAGCCTTGATTTTGTTACTTTGTAAAAAAGAATAGTAACCGTTCCCCACTTGTCTGTCAGGAGTGAGAAAAGAATGAATGTGTAACATTAGGAGAAAATAAGACTTACCATACCACCCACTAGTATAGATCTCTTCCTCCATGAAGGCTTTCTTGTTGAATTCTTCCTTTTCCCTCAAATGTCCTTACTCCTTTCCCTTAGTTCTTTCCTCCGAGGCCCTGACACATTAGCAGTATCTATTTTGTGGAAAAAAACTCTATATTTGTCATGCTTTATAACAAAATTTAGAGTCTGCCAAAGCTAGAATACAAATTTCACTTTTTTGGGGGGTAAATTTTAGAAGGTTGTTTTAACTAACATATCCCTATGGCTTCATTAATATAAATTGCCTCAAAGATCTTTTAGCAGTATTAAAGATCCCATAAAGAACTTTTGTGAAAGATGTTTACTACCCTATCCTTTCAAAATGTGTTTGATGGAATTTAAAAACCCATTACATATGCGTTTGCGATTTTCAGATTGCTTAGAGCTCTTAGTGCATCCATTCAATTGTGACACCCCTAAGCAAGTCCTTTCCCCTCTCTTGGCACCCTATTTTCCTATATTGTAAATGTAGGAGACTGAATCATTAAATAATCTTTAAGTTAAAAAAGTAAACAAATATTTTTTGAAGACCTATGATACACTATACTTGTCACTATGAAGTGTTCAAAAAGAGTACTTGCCTAGCTGTAGTGTTTACGCCAACCTCAGCTGGCATTCCCTGACTCTGCAGGCAGGTGAGCAAAAGGGAAATCCAGAAAGCAGATTTTTTTATGTCCTTTTTTTAAAAGTAAGTCTGGCTGTGGAGGGAATTACCATGTCCCATTCAAAGTCATCAGAACATCAGAGAACTTCCATTCAAACTCCCTGGCAATTTTCGTCTGCAAGTCAGGTCTGTGTGTTTGACCTTGAGTGCTGCAGCACTTATGATAATTCTATGGCTGGAAGCTAGACAGCTGGCTTCACTTTCATATCTTTCCCTTCAATCATTTACATTTCAGCAATGATTGCTCTTACACACTCCCAGAGCCAAGTTCTCTTTGCTTCTTTTACACACATAAGAGTCCCAAGTACAAAGTACACCTAAGGGCAAAGAGTCAAAGACCATCTTAGGAGACAATGGTATCTAGAATGAAACAGGGCTCCCCTCCAAACTCCCCCTCTGTTCCTCATAAATATCAAAGCAGCAATAGGCTCATCTATTGTGACAAGAACTACGAGAGAGAGAAAAACAAAAAACAAAAAACAAAAAACAAAAAACAAAGATGAATAAGATGTGACAAACACTTACCCCAACCCAATACACATACTCTCTAAGGATGGCAAATCAGTAAGAGAATGTGTCACAGACTCAAATAACTATAATACCAATTGTAGAGAATTAAGTCCTATGAGAGAGGAAGAAACAAAATCTTGCATGTTCAGGAAAGGCCACATCTATTTGCGGAAGTTCCAGGAAAGCTTTTTAAGGCTGCTCGATAGAGATGTTCAAACAATGGAGATGAGAAAAGGCACAAGGCAGACAGCAGCCTGGGGCACAGACAGAGATGCATAAAGGTATCAATGTCCAGGAGAAGAGAGTCCACTTTGGCCAAGTGTTATAAAAAGAAAGTATGGGAAATGAGAGTGAAGTATTTTGGGACGGGAACACAGATATATGAGCTGGGCTGGAACACAGATACAGAGACCTGAAGCCTGAATGTGCATGAGAAGCCTCCCCAAGAGGCATGTAAAAGATGCAAATTTCCTGGCTGCTTGTCCAGAACTTTACTTTTTTTAATGAGGACTTCAAGGTGATTCCAAAGCAAGTGACCTCTGAAACGTTTGGGGAGAACCAAGGTTCCTGAGTCTCATGACTTGCAGCTGCCCCTCAGACTGTGAGCTCTCAAACCAGCAGTGTGCAGCTAACATTCCAGAGTTGGAAATGCTGATTAATAACTGTCTGTTGGTGACTCAAGTTAGGTAAAATTCATTTTTGCAGATTTTGTATGGACGTCCCTGGGACTTGACCCCGCCCAGGTACTACTGCTCAAAGTCCCCACACTAGACTTTATTCCTCAGCCCTCTCAGCCACTCCGAACCCTCATTTAGTCACTGAGGTAAGAAAAAACTATTCTCATTCTATTTGTGGAGAAATTGAAGCTCGAAGAAATGAAGTGAATACAGAATAGTAGCTGGTCAAGCTGGGCATGAACCAGGTCTTACTTTTAGTTCTTATATTCTTTTTAAAAAATCATTTGCTGCCTCACACCAGGTCCTGTATGTGAAAAATTGAATATCTTACCTAGGAGTCTTGAACTAATTTTCAGGTTTATTTTTAAGATCAATTTTAAAGCATAATAACACACACACACACACACACACACACACACACACACACACACACTCTCTCTCTCTCTCTCTCTCTCTCTCTCTCTCTCTCTCCTCACGCCTCTTTCGGTTGCCCCAATCTTTTTTTCTTCTAATTAGAAATGTAAAGTTATAGACATTTTTCTCTTCCGAGGATACAGAGCAGTTCAGAAGACCCTACTAACACAGATTCCATACTGTAGCTGAAGAATTATCTTTCCTTTATCCTGTCAGAAATAGAAGATAAATATGAAAGAAAATGAGGAACAGACTCCTTCCCTATTTTCTTTCCACCCTTTTATCTCTAAAGTAGGAAGTTTACTGAACCACTGCCAACAATTCACTCAGCCTAATGAAGTGTATAAGTAATAGGATTAAATAATCATAAACCATTATTACAGTGGCCTGATGCTGACATTCTTCCAAACTCTGGCAAACACCAAGTGGTGAGTTCATGCTTGATTTAAAAATAAACAAACTAGGGCAGAGAGAAGGTTCTAGTATAAAGTTTCAGAGGCATTTAACCTGGAAATCTGAGACTCTACATCTTGGTTGGGGCTGAAGGAAACACTGTCTTATTTCTACACTGCCCAACCAAAATTTATGGAATCCAGCATTTGCCAGGGATGTTTTTCTGGAGCCCGTAGCCACATATGGTTAAACCTCTTCATTTCGGTCCCAAAGAAAGCAGTTCTTTGAAGGCATCATCAAGGTTTATGGTTTCTATTCCTGCCTCTGCCATTAATAAACCATATAACCTCAGGCTAATCAGTTAGCTTTCTTGGGCTTTAGGTTTTCTCAGCTATAAAATGACATTATTGAATTTCTAAGGTTCCTCTCAAGCCTTAAAAGACATTCTAATTCTATGACAACAGAAAGTAATATCGTTTGGGATAGGAACTGGAGGAAAAGATTATGTTGAGCTAGGCCTCTTTCTTGTTCTGGGCATTCTACTTACAGGTGTGTGCATCACTATCCTTACCAAAGACCATGTAGAGCCTGCAGGGATGTGGTGACCAGTAACTAAAATCAGCAGGGCTGGGGGCTATTTTAGGAAAAGGGCTAAATAAAGACGATTAGCAATGGACACTGCAGTAACCATTCTTCTCCCACTGAAAGCCTTGCTGTTGTGTAATTATAGGTTGCTATTATGAATGCCTGTTGAAGGACAAGGTGCTTTCCAAAGCATATTCAATCCCCAAATAATTTAGCTCATGACTTAATTATTCCTGTAAAATTTTATAGCATTCTTCACTTAGACCATTTATGCTTTTAAAGGTATTTTATATTTATTGTTGTTTCTGTATAAGTATTTTTTTCCTGTTATATTTTCTAAACCTGAATTTTTTATTTTATTTTGTCAGCTTATTAAACATTTTTCTACTACTATAGATTTTCTCAGATTTTCTAGAAGAATAATCATATAATCTGTAAAAAGTTTATATCCTAATATTATAACCCCAACTTTAAAAAACTCTCATAAAAAAGTATGTTACAATGTCATTTATTTAAAATTAAGGAACACTATACGCAAACAGCACATAAAACACAAACATAAAGCATCATAACATGCTTTATATTTGTACCTGTTAAAAATGTAATAAATTGAAATGTATATAATCAAAGAAAAAGGTTATTATATAAAAATTATACATACAACTTTTGTTTCCCAATTTCCATTAGGCTAGAATATTAAGAACAATATTAATATAATAGCAGTGATCTGGTACATAACTAGGGAGATTTAGGAAGAAGGCTGGCCATTATTTTACCCTAGGGAACACAATTTTTTTTATTCTATTTTACCTAGAGTTTGTTTTGTATTATTAATTTTTTTAAAATAAGAATGTGATAAATTTTATTTAATGACCTTTTGGCTTCTATAAGGATGACTGTCTACTTTTTAAAAAAATTTTGATAAATTTTGATACAATGAAGTATGTTACAACGTTCTTAATATTGTGCTAAATTGCCATCATGGAATTACCTGGGATGTTTCGTTACGTGGCATCAGTCTGCTAATATTTCACTTAGGATTTCTGCATTGGTGAAAGGTTAGCATAGTCTTCTTTTGGGGCCAACTTAGGTTAGGTATTACTAGTTGGGATCAGGCTACTTTTATAAAATGATTTGGGAAGCTTATCTTCATTTGCTAGGCTCTAAAAGTTGAAACAACACAGGAATTGGTTTTTATAGATCTGAAAAACCTTGTTAGTGAAATTTCTTGGTTCTTTCTCAGGTTGTAACTCTGCATTTCAATAATGTTTTTGAAGTTATTCAAGATTTCTTCCCCTCTATTTTAGATTTGCACAGAAAATAGTCTCTTTTATGTAAAACGAAGTGCAAAAAATTTTTAAAAAATTTTAAATGTCTTATATATCAATGCTAAGAGCTTTTTTTCATTGTTAATTTTCTCTAAGTTTTTCTTTCTTCATTACCTTCACTGAAAGTTTATTTTATTGTTCTTTTCAAAGAATCATCTCCTGTATTTAAAAATTCTAGTATTTTTCATTTTATCAATAACTGTCTTTATTTTAACTAGCTCCTTCTTCCCTTAAGTTGATTTAGGTTAATATATTTGACTTTTTCTTGTTGCAGTTAATGAACCTAGTTTTACTTAAATTCAACTTGGACTGTATTTCCTTCTCGCTGCCACATAGTGTTGTCATCATCATTGCTTTCTAAGAATTCTTTACCCCAGGAATCTGTTTATTTGTTTATCGTTCTATAGATTTCTTGTCTCATTATATTGTTATGTACAATTCTGCTAACCACAGTAGGAACTGTCTACATTTAGCTTTTAACCTGTGATATGATGTGTTTTTAATCTTCCATGGAGATTTGGAAAGAAGATATAATCTCTCTGGTTGTATAGATTAAATCAATCATATTAATCATACTATTCAACTTTTGTAATGGTTTGTCAAAGTCTCTGTGTTAAAGTTTTATAAAGAATATGGTTTCACCATCTTCATCTTGTATTTCATCAATATGTTCACATTATATATTTCAATATAATGATATTTAATGAAGAAAGGCTCAGGACTGTTCCTTAGGAACTGTGACATTTATCAATAAAATTATGTTCTTTGGCCTATTAAACAGCTTTGTCTTGAATTGTACTTTGTCAGCTATTAATACTGTAGTTAGTAGGTAATTAATGTTTTCTTGTGGTCTGAATTTGCTATTACATCTTTTCCTATCTATTTTTAACTATTCGTTTTATTGGTTCATTGTTATCTCTATTTTATTTGATCTGGATTTCCCATACACACTTTATTTTGATTAATTTATTTGCTGGAATATTTCTTTGAGTCGCTTTTTCAGAAAGGTGATATACATTCTTTTTGAATGCCCATAGAATACTTAAAATAAACTTTTTGTAGAAGGCAGTTTGATACACTTGTAATCGATGGAACTGAGCAAGTTGACTTTTTCTAAAACTCAGTTTCTACAGGAAATTTAGGCAAATATAATTGTACCTATTTTCTAGGATCGTTAGAGGGTGATAGGACATAAAGGTACTCTGGAAACATGAAAGCGCTAAACAAATGTTAGTTGTTATTATAATTACTTTAAAACATAAAATGGGGTTTTTGCCTTAAAACTCGTGGCATTTCAGGGAAAGCCACATGCACATGCTGAAGAAAAGACAGGGGCTTACAGTTTTTTATTGGTATAAGTTCAGCATTTCAGGTTCTGTAATTCTGTAAGGCATAATTCATGTAGTCATCAACTAAACTGTTGGAAATAGAAGGCTATAATCACAGTGGGCTATCAGTATCTGCATGTTTTGAGGGAATTAAATATTAGCTTCAGGTTGGTAGTATGGACCCAGCAATAAAGTGCAAGTTAGGAGATCTGTTCCTAATTTTCATCTTGTCTTTTACTTTGAAAATATCAAAGTTGCTGTAAAATGGGACTAATAATTTCCCTTCTGTCTATTTCACGATGTTCTACTAGGCATGATGATATGCAATAATATTCAGAAGCACTGTAAAATGTTAGAGGCTGTGCAAATGTAAGAGATAACTATTCACACTTATTAGCATTATTAAATCTCTCAAGCGAATATTTCCTCTTTCTTGAACCATTTTTCTCCTTCCTGGGAGAATACTTGTGGGGTGATGATGTAATATCATGTGTGCGTGTGTATGTGTTTGTGTATGCTCGTGTGTACTCACATGTGTGGAGAGAGAGAGAGACAGAGACTCTTTGGAGATGAGAGAGCAGAGGTGGGCAATTAAGAAGAGAGAAGGAGGGAAGTTCATGTGGATCTTTCAGGTTTAGTCCAAACTCTCAGTTCCTTTCCCAATACTCACATAAAGCCCTGGCCATAACTGCCTTTAAAACATTTTATTAGGAAGAACTGAGCACACACACACAAAAACAACGAAACCTTCCTCTTCATGTAGGTTGAAAAGGTAGAATGTTTTAACTGCAGCCATTTAGTGACATAAGAGAGAAAAAGGCTGCTGGTGTGTTGGCCACTAATGCGTCAAATTCAAGAACCTTAAAGTATTCAGTCTCCTGTGGAGTTGACCTTCTATTTCCTGGGGCCTTTTAATCACTTGGATTTTAACTCTCATAAAAATGTCTGTACCAGCTTCCACTGCTGGAGAGTTAGAAGTTGGATCTGATCCATTCGGAATAAGAGCCTGGTCCAGGGGAAGATCGTTGGCTGCCATTTTGTAAACAGACTTGCTGAGAATCTCTAATGTGCTGTGTTTGTAGGTCCAGACTCTTTGGCTATGCTTAGAATTCAAAAATTCTTTTATAAATCTACGGTTATGAGTAAACCTGTCTCCTTAAGGGCAAAAGGACACATAAGCGGAGGCCCTGTTGCTGTTCTTCATACTCATACCAACAAAATAATCTTCTTAAGCAAAGTAGGAACCTCTTCTTCTCATATATGTCCTCATATTGCTTCTATGACATCAATTTATTTCTGTATTTCCATAGCAACTGCAGCTATGATACTACCCCAAACTTAGAGAATTTCTAAATTGTATCAGATAATGCTGAGGGAAAAAGCAATGATAATAATGTTATTAATCAGATCAAGCCTTATATTAATAAACAATTTTATGATGTACGAATGACACACTTGTTCATTCCTTCTCTTTGAAGACAGGAGAAAAGTATCACCCTTTAATAAATGTGGCTACTAGTACTCAGAAATTAAACGACTTGACCAAGGTCATACCAGGAGAGCAAGGACTAGAAGCAATATATTCTATTTACAGCAATTTAAATCCCAAAGAAGTTTAGTGCCCTTAATTTTAAGCTGTTCATTTATACAAATCCATAAGAACAGTGAAAACTAAGTTAAGAGATCTATCACTAAGTAGAAAGGCATTTCATTGATTTTGCTAATAATTACATAAATTCAAATTAAAACAACTATTGCATAGTGCACTTATTAAATCGATTCAAACTAAATATAAATAAACTTCTTCAATAGTGGATGTTATAATTTAACATACAATCTCATTATCACAGGTGGTTCCGTAAATCTTTCTAAAGAAATCTAGCAAATGTTCTCCAAATTGCTGTAAACTCAGTAATGTAAATCAAAGAATTTATGCTAAGAAAGAAATTAAAAATAAAATATAAAATTTTTACTTAGTTATTTATAGGCATGCTTTTACAATACTAAAAGATTGAAAAATACTCGATACCTTTCTTTTGACATATGGTTTTAAAATTTAGCATGTAAACATAATATAAAACTATACAGATAACAATCTAAAAATAATGATTATCAACAATGGGAAGTTATATACATATTTTTATAAAATAAATTTATAGGAGAAATGAAATGTATAAAATGATTGAAGAGAATTATAA
Organism: Pteropus medius; assembly: GCF_902729225.1. Taxonomy (NCBI): domain Eukaryota; kingdom Metazoa; phylum Chordata; class Mammalia; order Chiroptera; family Pteropodidae; genus Pteropus; species Pteropus medius. The sequence goes on along the minus strand of NW_024353517.1, from coordinate 5,933,002 downwards.
TGCTTCACAGAATTCAATTTGTTTAAATTTGCTATGTATACACAAAGATTAATGATTAAGATAATATAGTAAAATATGAATAATCGTTGAAGCAACGATGAAGACGTTATTGACATATTTTCCCTCAAAATTATATAATTTAAATATGATTTAAAATTGATCAATTTAGGCAAGAATAAATTAAATTTGTATTAGACTGGTCTCTTTCCCAGACTCATAGCTTCAAACATGGGTGGTCTTTACACAGAAATAATTAACTAAACCACTATCTTCAGTATTCTGATTCCATCAATTAAAAACAAACAACAAACAAACAAACAAACAAAACACAAACTGACTGAGGCCCAGGGCCTAGCTTTTCTCTGTACAGGATGTCTTTCAGACATCAGTTTCCACCAATGGAACAAGGGGCAATTTGATTGAATGGCATTGTAGGTGCTTGTTCTAAGGGCTTTGGTTCCCAGCTCTAGGGTCCGTCCACATTTTATGCTCCCAGCTTTCCCAGTCCCCCCAGAAGAAAACTCTTTACATTTCTAGTGAGGCAACTTATTAGACTTATGAAAGTTCAGAAGAAATTAAAATGCTAAAACATCCATCTAAGAGCTAGAGGACTGTGCCGAATTCTGAAATCAGTATTGTCCAAGGGTCTTTGAGTAAAGCTTAACTGAATTCTGATAAGAATTAAATTACATTTTAGAATCACCATAGATGGATCTCATTAAAGAGAAATCATGATTAAAGGTTCTTATGGGGGAGAGAAGTCCAAAAGGATGGTAAGAATTTCCATTATTTGAATTCACCCAGGTCTCCTAAGAATGTGACTGAATATCTCCCAGACAGTGTTTCTTAACATAAGCATAGTATAGTTCAGGCGACCATAGCAGAAGAAGCTGCAGTCTAAAGAATCACTGAGCTCCTATGCCTGGAATAAACCCACACATTGTAGAAACCCATAATTTAGCCAGATTAGACTTTCTCTGGTTTTATCACATACTCAGGAGAGCAAGCGGAACATTTAAAAATGGAAGAGTGGTATGTCTCATAGATATAAACAATTTCCTAAAGCCCAATGAATCTTACAGCACGTGTAAGGTCCTCGTATTCAAAAATGCTAAATAGGCCAGAAATCTTATCAAAATTTATCTTAGAAGAGCATTCATTCCTGGAGCAAGCCAAGTGTGCTTTACAAGAACTGCCTCATTTTACCTTCACAAACCTTTGGGGAAAATCCTGAAATAATCCCTATTACATAGATGAGAAAACTGAGGCTTAAAAATATCAAGCAACTCTCTTAAGGAAACAAAGCATTAAGTGATAGAACCAAATTCAAACTCATGATTTTCATACCATGTTATATTGTTTCTCAGTATTTTTATATGATTCCTAGCTCATAAGGGATAAAAGAAAAAATGAAGAAGACTGCCACAGAATCATCATAAAACACAGCTGTCTGTGGCCACATAATATAAGGAGAAACAGCAACAGGTGCTTCTTTCTATAGGTTCTGCTAACATCTCTGTCACAGAGCTCACTGCAATAAAAATAATTTCATAGTGGTGGTCCTATGTGAATGCCATTATGAATGACACCCTGCACAATCTTTTACAAAGCCAGGATATTTTGTAGTGTTCTCTTTCCAAAAATTTCAAAAAGTGATATATGAAATGTTCTTATTTACTACAGAGGTAAGCTTTTGTTTACTAAACTTTCCCTGATGTATAATTACTCCTTCCAGATCAACAGGACATTACCGTGTTTGCGGTTAGGTCTGGACAAACTAAAACCGTGTGTTGTCTGCAGAGAACATGGGACCAGGAGTGCCAACAACTGAATATAGTGCTGTCTCTGACAGTAATGACAGAAGATGAAAATCAGTTTCCCTTTCTCTCTGCGTCTCTGTATTCTCACTTCTAAAGAGAGGAGTTAGACAAATGATCTTAAGAGGTTTTTTTTCAGCTCTAACATTGTACGGCACTGTAATGATGCTATATGTGTTTAAGTTGCCTGTGGGGAGGAAAATGAAATAAAATTGAACCTAAGAAATGCAAAACAGAATTAAATCCTGCAAGATCTTAATCTTGAAGAACTTTCAGATCTGTGCTACAGACTCCAGGGTTGCAATGAGTTAGAGCTGTCGGGTTATGGGAAAATGTCAACAGGGACAGAAACTTCTGCAATAACATTGAAACTTGGGGATCCGCTATGTATAACTCCCAATATCTTGTACCCAAAGCTTCTTTTATGTTGAAATGCCTGGCACTGAGGGCCACACCATGGCTCTTCTGTGGGGTTGCAAAAAAAGCACTACTGTTTCCACTAGCAAGTGTTAAACAGATATATTAAAATCATGTGGAAGGACAGCGAAGAAATTTACTTCTGATTTAAAAAAAATTATGTTCATTCATTACATTGCTCTATCATAAGAGAGCTTAATGTGTAGATTTAAGTAGCTTGTCAAAAAGCTAAGATAATGTGACTATTAGGGTTTTTTTTTTTTTTTAGTAATCCAGTGATATTATTAAAATATAGTTGTTGTGTTCTTTAAAAAAAATTATTAGCTCAGTCAGCATTACTATTCATTTCTCCTTAAGGTGCTCTATAATAAAGGGTTTCTCTGTTTGTATCATTGAAAACTTGCTGGGTATGATAAGTAAGAAACATTCTGGGTAGAAAAGAAGTATCTTTTCAAAAGGCCCGAGAGTTTGAAAGAGGATTGACAAGTCCGGAGACCGTGTAACATTTCTCTACAAACAACTTCAAATGCAGGGTGAGACCTAATAAGAGGTGTGACTCTGCAACATGGGAGGCCTTCTGATGCTTCAGGGGGCAACGTGCTAGCTCCTACACACATGCTTGAAAGCCACAGGGTGATTGATGATCTTACCAGCAGACCACTAATTGAATGGCAGCCCCATCCCAACACAGCTTTCTGACTTCTTGTGAACACATGGAAAAAATAAGGTATGCCAATTTATACATACACATTTTGAAGCCTGAGGCGAAGGAAAGATCTATCTGATGGCCACATTCTGTCTAACATTATTTGTACTTTGCCAAATCAGATATCTTTGTAAAGTGGTGAGGATCAAATCTGAACTTACAATGTAGCAGGGCTCACAGTAGGCCTTCTTCTCCACAGCATAGAAGGGCTGCCCTCGGAGCTTGTTGTTGCAGATGATGCAGGTGAAACAATCCACATGGAAGACCTGATCCATGGCAGTGCATCCTGTCCCTTCCCCAACTACATTTTCCCCACAGCGAGCACAGCGGCCTGAAAGAAAAAAGGGATTGACTGTTGAGAGCACAGCAAGGAACACCTTCAGTCCTGCTATAGAAGCCAACGTGGGGAAGGAGGCAGATTTGTAATGTTAGTATCTGCGATAAGACCGCCACTATCGCCACCATCATCATAAGCAAGATCACCAGGAGAGCCACCACTATCCCTGTAGGGCCAGCATGATGGGGATTTTATGTGAGTCAGTTGAGGAGTTGACCATCACAGCCCAAGATCCCACAGGTAGTGACAGACTAGAAATCAAGTCTCCTGACGCTAAGGCCGGTGCTCTGCCTCTACGTTCACATGAAAGTCTAAGAGGGAGATGGCTCAGGATGGTAGGAGTGGAAGGCGTAGTCCAGGAAAGCCGTTCTCCTTGCAGAGTCTATGTGGGCAATCACACGGTGAGGAAACTGGGACCAAACTCAAACTTCGACCCTTTTCACAAAAGCTTGGGCAGATCAAAAGGTAATCCCTTTTTATTTCCAGAGAGCTCTGACTGCTAGAAAGTTCCTTCTCATACTGACCAGGAATGTTTCCTTACTCTAACTGCTACCCAATAGTTCCAGTTCTGTGTTGTAGGGATTCATGAGACAAGTCTCATCTCTTACACGTGACATTCTTTAAAATGTTACAATTCAGTTAGTGTTGCCTCCAGGTCTGTTCTTAGTTTGAATATTGCTAAATCCTGCAACAGTTCCACGTACTGTCAGGTTTTGAGTCCCTCTGGTCCTCTGCTCTGCAAACTTTCAGTATGCTTAAAATAATTCACGGGGCATCTGGACCACATATAGATATAAGGTGTAGCTTTAAAAATTTCATTGTTTTAAATAATAACAATAAAACATAATTTGAGGAAAAATATTTATGTCAGTGAGAGGCATTGTGCTTATTGCAATGTGTATCTATATCAGGCTCCGTCATGAGAATCTTGAGCAAGAGATCATATCCACGTTCAGTTTCCCTTCTTATTCTTTATTTCTACTAAGATAAAAAAAGTCTTAACAAGTAATTACAGGTCATTGGGAATGTGAGCAAGAATCTAGGCTTTTACAAATACGCTATAGCAAACCTAGTGCTTCATATGTGTCAGTCATTTTCTAGGCACTTTATATATATTAATTCATTTCATATTTACAACAACCTATGTGATAGGCTGTTAGTATCCTTATTTTACAGATAGGGAAACTGAGTGACAAAAATGTTTAACTAACTTCGGATTCAAGCAGTCTAGTTTCAGCATCTATGGTCTTAACCTTGCTTCTGCCTAGTTCTGTGCATCAGGATCGAATGCAGATCTGACATTATGGAGAGATTTCTCACTGAAGACTGCTTTCAGCACTCCATCACACTGGATTGACAACCATTTCACACCTAAAAATAAGAGGGCTAAATGTTTCAACTTGAGAGAAAAGAGGCAAATGAATTTCTAATCCTCTTTGGTTGCGTTTGGCCCTGGAAAGGATTTCTTTATATTCCGTTTCAGGATTTGAATGTCTTTACAGTATAGTCCATCAGTTTTTGCCCCTAAGGAATAAGAAATATCAAGTGCTGGAAAAAGAGTTAAACTCTTGAAAACTGATAATTGATATATAATAATTGATATATTATAAAGTCTTGAAATCATATTCTTGACATTTAATAAAAATTTTTGTATAATATTTATAATAAACGTTGTGGCTTGATTTGCAGACTTCTATCCAAGAGTTAACTTGTAACCTGTTTTCACTATAAGATATAAAATCTTAGAAAGGTGCCTTTAACATTTTGGATGTTCACTGCCTTTAGTAACAACATTAGGTTATTTTATATGGCACTATTTTTGTGATTATTTAAAAAAAAAAAGACTTAATGGGTTTACTAGAAAGTTCACTGTGCTATGTTTGAAAGTGGTGCTAAAATTCTGAGAGCTTCATGCCACTAACTACATTTCATTACAGAAAACATATCGGGGATTATAGGCAAAAGGGTCCTCAATTCATAAAGTCTAGTCTTTAGAGTCATCATCATACTTAGTATTCAAACTTTTCTTTTTTAATTGCCTGGGCAAAATCATCACATTTATCCCAACATATACAGATTCCCTTCCAATGTTTATATTAAAATCCTGTTCACTAAAATTTACATTTGTAATATTATTAATCTGAAATAATATTTATGGTATTATCCTTATTACTATTTTTTTCCACCTTCAATGAATCATACTTAAATCACTGATCTATTTTGGTTGAATTGAAGAAATAATGCGATGTGATAGTAATAATGAAAGTGTAGGTTTGGCAGCAAGCAGAAAAAACGGTAACGCGACATGAAAATACTCTGAGTGGAATGGCACCATTATTGAACACTAATTAAACAATACCATTCAAAAAAGGTTTTGTGGTACATGTGCAATCTTTAAGAATGTGATAATTATTACGAGTAAACTAGATTCCTGTGAAAATTATAATTTTAAATTTTAACAAATTTTTAACACATTTAATAAAATTGTTAAATGTAGGTTAACAAAATTATGTTTAATTATTACTCTTTCCCTTTCCAGACACCAAACTGGACTCCTTGATGACCCATCGGGGACTACCAGTGATAAGTGGATCGTATTTTGGGAAACACGTTGTTTTGGCCACTGTCACTGACCACTGGTCACGCCAGTCTTCAAGGCAGGTAGAGGTGACAGTTATGATTCAGACCACGGCTGTCCAAAGTGTAATATCTGGAATCCAAGACCTGAGCTTACATGGCTGATGGAGAGCTTGAGAACTACCTATGAGCACCTGGGAGAGATGTCAATCACTGATAAGATGGAAAGATCAGAGCAGAGCCCTAAAGGTCAGGCTAAAAAGATAAGTGCTGGCATTCTCATTCTGTTCAACAGACTTTGCCAGATATCTACTCTTTGCCCAGTACTATATTCTGCTTCCTTGTGACATACAGAAATGGGTTAGACAATACCAGTACCTTTTACAGTCATTACGAGACTAAATACATTCTACGATCACATGACGAAGTGTCACATGAGAAAGTGTAATGGAAATGTGAAAGGGAAATAGCAACTGAGAAGGCTCAGAAAAGGTTTTGAGGAGAAAGAGGCAGTTAAGCCCAACCTTAAAGGATAGAATTTTGACAGGTGGGGATGAAAGGAAAAAACAAAACAAAACAAAAAACAATCCTAGTTTTTCCAAAGAGAGAATGAGTGACTAGGCTTGCTGGATTCCCAAACCCTGCAGTGATGTGGTGCTGCCACAACAGGTTTTGTCCTCTCAGCTATGAAAGCAGATGGACTGTATTCACAGGGAACAATCTTCTCCTTTATATGTTGGAGAACATTCTTCCAGAGTGGGTCAGGCTAATATGCTGGACCCAGACATGACCAGCTCTGCTGCGTCTCGTATTTTTCCTCTTCTTGGGAGAAATTGGGGACGCTACGCTCGAGGGCAGTCAGTCTGGCACCTTTAAAATCACAAGCACAGAAAAAGAGTGAAGAACAAAAATTAAAAATAGCCCTACACATCAGCAGGACACAAAAGGTGCCTGAATGTTCCCTTTTTACATTAACAAAAACTTATACAAACTGTGCTTTTTAGGGAGGCATTCAGAATGAAAAGAAAGTTACTCCGGCATAGTACATCCTTGCCCCTAGAGGGGCTTACACTACACATCACTGAAAGCATACCACAGTCTTAATGCCCTTCTTTTAGGCAAGTATCTCAGCACTTTCATTTAAATGAGGAAAACCAAGGAAATGGTACCATCAGACTCGAGGGCACCAGAGCATGAAGAAAACACAGTTGATTAGGGGCCAGTAGGAATCCCAGGGTCAACTTCAGACCCAGGGCTGGTAGAAGGAGCTTGTTGACAAGGCTTAGAGCAATGACTTAAAAAAAATCTAATGACAGAGGATCAGACAGCCTGGGGGGAAATTTGTCAGTGAGTTAAGACACCTGAACCAAAGAAAAATGTTTATATATTGTTGCTTTATGTCAACTGTGGTAACAGTCATGAATTCTTCTCACCACTTATCCCATCCTTTTCCTCCAACTATATAGCTACTTCTGCAATGTCTCTGAAACACTTCCTTCCCACCACATGCCTACTACCTAAATTGGGCTTCATTATCTTTCATGGGCCATTGCTATGGCTTCCTGACTGTTCCGCAACCTCAGATTTACTTCCTATACAAACGGAAAGGCTTGATGGAAGTCTTAGTACTGGAGCTAGGTCTGGAAGTTTACACACTTTATGGACAAGTCAGTTTTAGGAATGGCATAAGTAAAAGGTGACATTACAGGCAAATCAACAGGTTGAGCAAGGCAGGTGGAGCAGTGGGATATGGGTTTTCATATTTAATGGGTTCAGTTTTCTCTTTTCATAATATGAATTTATTTCCTTTATAATGTGAAAATAAAATTTTATTTAAAATGGTATTCCTGTGATCAGTATACCATTAATACAATAGGCCATAGACTCTCTTTTGCAAACACTGCTGTTTTTGAGGTGGGACCAAAAATGTCCATGGCTATTTTGAGTGGGTGCCATGGCGATCAGGGGTGACATACTCCCAAACTTGTACAGTATTCAACATCAAAAGTAAAATAGTAAATTTATGCAGACATAAAGCCAGGTCACACTTGTCTTCATGTCCTCTTTGATCCTTGACTTATAATAGAAATTTTATGCACAAGCAAATTTAATATCCTATCTTTAAATATTATAAAGAATTGAAACTCTATATGTCACTTGTACAATATATCAGATTTCTTATTAAACGCCTTCTAAAATATATTCTGAACAAAGTCCTGTCCCAAAAATTGAATCAATAGAGTCATATCAGGGCATGAAACAATGGTAAAGTATTTCTAGAAACAGAGCTCCAATTTACCCTACATTTGGCCACTGGAGTTACTGCCCTAAAGCACAGCCTCCATTAAGCTGATTCAAAAATTATCTTCCACTAAATGTACCAAAATATAATAGAACAAGTTTGCATTCTTTATGACAGGTCCATATAACACTCACTCAAGGTTCTAGACTGGTGGAATTTTTAATCACCAAAGCTTTCATTTTATGGAACCTTGCAGGATTAATGCATGTAATAACAGACAACCTGTTTTTTTAAACTGCTTAAGTCTAGTACAGGGATTCTCAATCTTGCTGGTATGCTAGAATCATCTGGGAAACTTAAAACAAGTAAAGATTTTGTACCAGAGATTTTGATTCCATTGATTCTGATTTCATTGGTCTGAGGTGGGATAGAATTTTTAAAAGCTCTTCAGGTGATTCTAATGTTCAGTCAAGTTGAGCCACTTTTTCAAGGGTGCCTATTTCTGTACTACTTGTCAGGAAAACAGCTGACAAGCATCACCCAAACAGGTTTCATCTGCATGCAAAATAGTTCAAGGCAGACTGGTAACAATGAGTTGGCTGGAAAAAAATTTTTCTGTGGCCTCATAATACATGCTGCTTTTCACCAACAAGAGGAATCTCCCTTATGTCTTAGTTTGAAGAGTTTTCAATGGCTTTCCACTCATTTATAACTATATGAACAGAATCTCATAAGCTACTTTGGCAGTATTGAGCCAGAAAAAGCAGTTCACTTATATTAATTATAAACACTCCTATGGAACAGGCTTCTTTTGTGTCACAAATTAATTTTTCATATGGCACTGCTATATGGCCTTAGACCATACAGAATCCACAGAGAATGTCAACTAGCAGCCCTTTAAGGTATGGTATCATATATTACATCATATGTCAAATTTAGTTATTATTATTTTCTTGGACTCTGCCTTGTAATGTAGCAATATTCAGTCTCTTATGGTTAGTGCTACTGAACTCTGTGAATACTTGAATCCTTATCAGATCTTAAAAGCTGAACTGTAGGCACATCCAGTTCTGTCACTGTGCTTGTATGTATAACTGTATCATACTACTTCACTGTCATTGCTTAGGTGGTCCTTGTAGAAACACGGATACAGTGGGCACATGGCTGGCAGGGAGAAGGAGGGGGCAGATAGCTGTTCCCTTCTCTCCTTCTCTTCTCTATACAGCACACACATACACATACTCTCTCTCATGCACACACAAGCAGACAGACAACAGGAAAAGGAGCAACAACCATTACAGTACTAGGTCCAGCAGTAGACATACGAAAAATGGCAAATGAGAAACAATTTATTGTCTCTCATTTCACTGACAAAAGAGCCACATAAGAAACATTTTAAATACAAAGTAAGCTACGGTAAGCACAAAACAAAACCCCAGATTGTCAGAGAGAACGGTTCAGGAATGGGTGGATAAAGGCCTGAGCAACAAACCTGACGTGATAGAGTGCAGAGCTGAGTAACCTATTTATAAAAGGAAATCATTTGAAGTCTAACCATCAGGTGATTCATTTATAGATATATATTTGCTTAGGTTGGACCTTTGGGTAAGGAGGTGAATTGGAGGGGGAGCCCCACATAGGTTGCTAAAGCAAGCATCTTTCACTAATTTAAATATATTGCTTTGGAAAAAGTATTACAAAAATATAAAAGGAAACTACTGTTTTTTCCTCTGTGCCAGGCACTGCCCTAAGCACTCCACATGCATTCTTTCATTTAGCCTCATCAACTCTTATCGATACTTATCTGATGGATAAGAAACGTGAGTTTAAGTCACTTGGCCAAGGTCTCAAAGGTAGAATGAGGTGAGGCTGAGATTAGAACCAGGTCACACTTCTAAAGCTCATCTTCTTAATCGGCATGTGTTTTCCTATGAATACATTTTATTATTCAGTCATAACATTGATGTTTTCAGCATTGTTTAGGAGTAGGGCCTACTCCCGCTCCCGGGGAAAGAAAAAGAGCCCATACAGCATCGCTTCCCCAATGCCCCGAGTTTCAGGAGCACCAGTCAATGTCAGGATCTGCTTATGGGTGGAGAAAGCAGTTATAGGCGAGGGACCTTCACAGGAGATCTTGAAGTGCTGAACCTCAAACTCTGGCTTCCCACCAGGAAAGATTTTAAAATATACTGATGCCCATGATCTACTTGCAGGGATTCTGGTTTATCTGGTCCAAGCTGGGCCCTGAAGTAGGAATGTTGATGTGTAATGGGTTTGATAACCATTGCTCTAAAAGGAATTGTGTATTTATTTGTTCCACAAAGGATAGTTTTTCCTGGAATATTCTTAGAAAGCGATGATGGCAGGGACCAAAAACCCTAGCCCTACGAGCTGCATATGAGCAAACTGTACTTTGTTGGGACCATGTACCCTGGTCCCAACCTTCACTAAACTAATTAACATACTCTAATAGTACATGCTCTATAGTCAGAATTGTGGGTGTTAATAGCGATGGGAGCCTGGACAAGTTTCCAAAATTTCTGAGCCTGAGGTTCTCTGTTTTCAAAACAAGCATCAAGGAGACTCCCTCAAGGCACAGGTGTTCTTAGCTGAGTCAGCTATCCAGCCATTCTATCAACCCGTCAGCAAGCACACTGAGTTTCTATTCTGTGCCAAGTACTGTGCACAGCCCTAACCTTTTCTCGGCTTCTGTAAAAAGCAGATGACAATGACTGCCTAGACTACTTGCCATAAAGTTCAATGAAGGTAACATATACAAAATGCCTAGTATGTGTCCTTCTTCTTTCTCCTGCCAACTTCAGGAGGTGTAGGACAACTTCAAAGTGAAGAGCTCATTTTGATTAGGACCTGCACCCTCCTCTAAAGATGATAGCAATGTGAGATAACAGAGACAGCTGCATCTGTAAGACAGTTGTATAAGATTTACATTTATCAACATGCTAATTTAGTAATAGAATTTAGTGCTAGAAATTTAATCCCAAACCTGAAAAAAAAAAAAATCCGTGGACCCTAGAGAGATGATAATATTTATCCAGCACATATCATTTGGCAAGCATTGTTTTAAGTATTTGAATGTATTATCTCATGTACCAACAACCCCACAAAGTAGGTCCTATCGTTATCTCTATTATAGTTGAAGAAATGGCAGCCTAGAGAGATTAAGTAACTTGCCAAAGGCCATGAAGCTAAAAATTGAAGTTGGAATTGGGGCCCAGACAGTCTGGCTTTAGAGCCTTGTCCTCTAAGCTGGTTTATTACTTTAGAACTAAAATTCCTAAAAACATCCGGTCTGGTAGGACGCTTGTGTAAACCTTGTAACATCCTTGACAGGAATACCAGTATCTATTTTGGCTAAAGCAAGATTTCTCTTCAAATTAATTTTACGCATGGACATTTTCATATTCTCGCTTTTAAATTTTAATTTATTTTTCTGTATTCAAAATTCATTTTATGATCGATATGCTAACAGAAAAAAAAGTCAGCATTTTATAGTAGAGTTATAACTGCTACTGTAATGATTATTTTTGACTTATGATTCGAATCTGCTGTACGGTATCTTTCATGAGAATTTTTGTTTCCCTTAAGCTCCACTCAAAGCTGAAAAAAACTTAAGTCTGCACAGTTATTTTTAGTTGTGTGTATGTGTGTGTGTGTGTGTGTGTGTGTGTGTTTGTGTGTGAAATCTCCAAATGTATTTTTGTTATTAAAGAGCAAACCTAACACCAGAGGATGGGTCTAAAGCTACTGTATTTCAATGCTCAACAATAGCCATCATCTTCTCCTTATGATGTTAACCAGCACTCCTTATACTATACGGTGCGTTATAATGTTAAACATACTTTCTCATCTGATGCTACCAAAAAGAGAAAAATGAAAGTCAAAATTAGCATCACTATTTTTAAATTTCCGATACATGGAGATCGAGAGTAATTCTGCGAGTTCACATAAAATATAATTTCCATTTGATTTTTACAATAACTTAAAGCTAGGTAAGACAATTATCCTCATTTAATAAATGGGTTAACCTAGGGATAACCTTGTACATGACTTCAAAAGTAGATAGCAGGGATGGAATTTAAGCTCAGTTCATCTGGTCCCAAGTCTAGTGTTCTTTGAGCTGGACCACATTACCTGCACACATGGCCCTGGACCCAGAGATGAGCAACAATATCACCTGACATTACGTCCCAGGGAAGCCATTAGTCTTACTTGGGTTTTGATTTTTCTACTTAGAGCTAAAATGCCCATAATACATTGTTAAGAGGATTTAAAAAGTCCTAGAATGTAAGAGCATGTGGAAAACTTAGAAAGTAGCCAGTTAAACCTCATTTAAAGATGCAAAAGCAAAGGCTCAGAGAGAGGCAGTGCCTTGATTAAGATCCCACAGCAAGCCTACAGCAGAGATGATGCCTGGATCCAGGCCTTTAGGATTCTCAGTATAGTGCTCTTTCAGCTGCACAAAACCATCTCCCAGATGTGCCACCTCAAGTATTAGTTTCTTCCCACTAGTAGGCGCTGTTGCCTGAGCATAAGGAATTTCTCCCTCTACATAAGTAAAATTTCATTGTAAATGGGAGTACTGTGTGGGGCACTATAGTCCACGAGGATGACTCCTACGTGATTCCAGGACAAGGTTAATTTCATTACCATCAGAACCAGCACCACCATTCCATTTCTGTCTGAACCCCTTGGCATGTTCTGGATTTGTACATCTGTTTGTTCTGAAAAATCAAAGGAATGAATAGCAGCAGGTTGTGTGTGTGTGTGTGGGGGGGCGGGGGAGTTGTTGCAGAGGTACCTCAGGGCCAGAGAAGGCTAGGCTCTGGTCCCTGTTTGAATATAGCTGGCCTGAATTGATTTGTTTTGCACATTGAGTTGTGTTTACTATTTACTTGATAGACAGTTTCTGGTTTTATTTTATTTTATTTTTAAAGAATAATAACCACTCGAGTGGAATAAGATGTAGATTTTTGGTTAAAAGAACTGGATTGTAATCCTAGCTCTACCATATATATGATCTGTGACTTTGGACAAGGTACTTTAACCATTTAAGCTAGTTCTAGGTACATCAATAGTTATCCCAGCCTTAGGTGACTCAAAGAGTTACTAGGAGGAAAAAAAAAATTTATATATATATATATATATATATATATATATATATAGATATAGATATATAATATATATAAATATATATATACACATACACACGCACACATATATATATGACAAAATGTAAGGAATTACCTCTAGATATATCACTGTAAAATAAATTTATTATGCATATTGATATAAATCACATGCATGATAGAGGAGAACATACTTATGTTCTGGGGCTTCCATCCAGAGATCACATACTGAGGAGTTCTTATGCGAGATCTACAAGATGAAATGCAGTACTGGATGTGAGTGGATAGATTCTGAGGATCTCAGCTTCTTGGTAATGCTGGCAGTGGAGTAGGCAGAAGGATATCAATATTTGACACAAGATGCTACATCAGACCTCTGAGGGAGACCCAGAGACAAAGACTTAGACCTGAGGCCATCCCCACCCTTGTGTGTCTGTAGAATCTTCGTTGCTAAATTGCAGCCTGCATTGATTCCATTTCCGCCACTTGCATAGCAACACTGAGCTCTCTGAGCGCTAAAGTGACGTCTTGGGAACAGTTATTAATACACGTATGTATGCACACAGTATGCGAAAATATACATGATTGAAAGCGATTAGTGTATTACTTTTAGGCAATACTTCCCACCGGGACCATGATCCTGGAAATATTCCTCTTTTTCTCAAGAAGCTTGCACAGTCATCTGCTATCACTTACCAGAATGTTTGGGATAAAAATGGTGTCAATTTTAAGGAAACACACTTCTCAATTTTCTTTGTTAACATCTGAATAAAACATGAGAAGCTTCCTACTTTTCTCCTCATCCCTTTCATTCAGAGAATAAGTCCCTTCACAGTCATTCTTTGTGTAGAGAGGAAATAGTCACCCTTCTTTGCTACCTCTAAATTAGCAGAATTTGCTGAATTTAAAAGTAAAAAAAAATTAAATTCCATTCTAATGAACTCCACTATTATTATTTCTGAGGTATAGCATGAAGTTTTATAATAAGAACACAGCGAGAAATCATATTGCTACCTAGTAGGAGCTTATAGCCCGATGAGATCATGAGAGAGCAGCAGAAGGCAGGCACAAGAACTCTGCAGGCAAGATTTGCTTGGGACTGAGGAACACTTTCTGGATGACATGAGAGTTTGGAAAAATGGGACATTTCCTTAAGAAGTCATGTACCTGGGATGGACATATACATTCTGTCTCCTATAAAATGAATACACTGAGTGAAGAGTTTTTGTAAGCAACTTCAATTTTTCATTCTGAGATAAATTTTATAAGATGAACAGACAAATTGAAGTTAGATTACATCCACTTGAAGATAAGGAGAATCAGCTCAATGGTAATCTTTGAACAGCCTTTCAAGACCCCAAATTTGTTGAAACATTATAAAAGTTAAGAAGTAAAAGCCACAAGAAAACTGGGTTATAGGCACGTTCTGTTTTTGTCAGCAGTTATTTCTGGGCAAATACTCGTCTACTAATGTAGTTTCCATTTTTAGACAATCATATTTGGTAAACACATTTAATTTTTACAGGATGCCTAATACCTAAGTGCCTAATAACTAGTGAGACAAGTCAATGATTCCTAAGGCTTACAGGGAGCTCCTAGAAACCATGTAAATCCACGGAAACTGCACATAAACATATAAGCCCACTTATGGGTTCTTGCATCAGCTCCTGCTACGTGCTTTTATTTGTAGTTCTGTCTTGGGTAAGAGATAGTACACAGGAGGAATGCAAAGTTGAAGGTCTTTAGCAAAAATCTGGACTGTAAACACAGCTTGGTATTATCAGCATTCTGTTAAGTTCAAAGAAGAGATAGTTACAACAAATACAGCTTGCTTTATTTCTGAAACAAAACTGTACACATATTTGTGGCCATACTACTAATTAACCTGTAGATTGTTCCTTTCATCTATTCAGTGTGTTTTTCTCCTCCCTGTTACAACATGTTGGGGTTATTTTTTCCCATCTGGAACATACTCAAACTGTTCTCTTATAGGCACTAGAGAGTAGAATTGTATAATTGATGAAGGGGATGGAGAGACCGACTTGTACAGAAGGATTAAGGGAGCTATATATGTACATATAACGAGGACGAAGGATGACTAAGGAGTGCCATGATGACGGTCTATAAATATTTGAAAGGTGCAAACACCGAGGAATAATTTAGCTTGTTGCAGGTGGTACAACTCGGAGTGATGGTATATATTCAAGAAAAAGGAAGTTCTCTATAAAGAAAAAAAAACTTTAAATGTAGAAAATGTTATCCATGGGATATAGCAAAATTAGAACAAATGGTAATTGAAAAAGCAATGGAATAAGAGACAGAAGACATGAACTTATATGGGTTGGCTTTTCTCTCTCTCTCTCTCTCTCTCTCTCTCTATATATATATATATATATATATATATTTATATATATATATATATATATTTCTATATATATATATATTTCTATATATATATATATATATAGAGAGAGAGAGAGAGAGAGAGAGAG
This sequence comes from Pteropus medius, assembly GCF_902729225.1. NCBI lineage: Eukaryota > Metazoa > Chordata > Mammalia > Chiroptera > Pteropodidae > Pteropus > Pteropus medius. Next base: position 5,917,267 of record NW_024353517.1, on the reverse strand, counting down.
AGAGAGAGAGAAGCTACTATATATATATAGTAGCCTTAGAAAAGTCATTTAATCAACATGGGCCTCTCTCTCTCTCTCTATATATAGTAGCCTTAGAAAGGTCATTTAATCAACATGGGCCTCAGACCCCTCCTTTGTAAATTAAAGAGTGAACCAGAATTAGAGATTTTTAAAGTGTGCTACAATGAACTTTAAGAGTTCTGAGGATTCCGCTATACTGGATCCTTAAAATATAAAGAAGAGTAGAGGAGAGTGGTGATTAACAGAATTATTCTTCCTTAGAATAATTTTTCTGGAATTTACTGACCTAAAAAAAGTTTGCACAAGAAAGTTACCAACTTCAAAAGTTTGAAAAAGTATTAGAGATTGGTTTTAGACCCATTCCTGTTCAAAAGACTCCTGACAAGGCAGAAGACTAATGAAAATTATGCTTTCACAAAATTTTTATTGAGTACCTACTATAGGTCAACAAAGCAGATACAGCAGTTAAGACATAAACTGTCATGGAACTACATTTCAAAGAAACTTTCAATACAGATTAGCCCAAAATTCACAAATGAAGAGGAATAACTCACATAATTCCTTGTAAGATTGAAAATAATTCCATTTAACATTTATTGAGCACTTAACTACCAATCTTTAAGATTCGTGATAAATAATGTAGAGGGTAAACAACAAATTAAACAGATACCGGTGCTTACGATATGTCAGGCACTGTGAGTTAAAGTAGGAATCCTCAGTTTCTAATCCAGAGATCTCTCAGTCATGTGCACAGCCAACCAACACTGATATCTATAAGTACAGCCTGGCTTGGGCTCCAACCTGCTACCAGTGTCAGCTGTACTAGACTCCAAATCTACTCATATCATTTGAACTTGTTATTGTAATTATGCTATTTAATTAACTATTATGTAAATTAATAGAAAAGCAGTAAAAATGTTTTATTTTTAAAAATAACATCTAAATAGAATGCTTTGGAAAAGTTCCATTAAAACATTTCACTTAGAGAAAAAAAAAGATAAGTTGTTCAATCAAGTATGAATAATCAACTTAAAAATATTATAGAACAAAGCTAAAAAATCACAAAGCATCATGCACTCACATTGTTTCACAGGTATCTTTACGTTCTTGCTCTCCTTTAAAGAAATCCAAACTAGAAATTATAGCGGTCCCAATATAACATTATGTGTCATACCTCATGTCAGACACAAGGTTGACAGCCCTCACTCAAATGTGCCTTGGCCATATGTATATTTGTTAAATGATGAAAATACTTTTTGTTGTTTATTTATTAAAATAAACTTTACTGAGATATAATTTATATCTACTAAATGGACCTATTTTAAGTGTACATTTTGATACATTTAAAAAAATTCATAGGTCCTTGTAACTATTACCATGATCAATTTCTAGAACATTCCTTTCACCTCCAAAAGTGTTCTTTGCCTCATTAGTGTCAAACCTGTCCCTCAGCCTCAGAAAATCACTGATCGTTTTCTGTCGCTATAGATTAATTTTGCCTTTTTTAGTATTTAATAGAATAATATAGTACATAGTTTTGTGTGTGTGTGGGGGGGAGGGATATGACTCCATTCACTTAGCATGTTTGTGATGTTTTTCCATGTTGCTGTATTTATATGAGTAGTTCATTTCCTTGTTACTGATGTGTGACATTCCATTGTAAAAAATAAAGCACAATATGTCCTTTCACCTTTCAAAAGTTGTTTCCAGCTTTTGGCTATTTCAAATGAAGCTGCTATAAACTTTTGTGTACAAGTCTTTGTGTGGAAAAAAGTTTTCATTTCTTTTGGGTCAATATATGAGAGGAGAAATGCTGAGTCATATGGTAAATATGTGTTTAACTTTTTAAGATATTACCCAACTGTTTTCCAAAATGGTTATACCATTTACATCATTATCAGTAGTTATGAGAACTCCAGTTGCTTTTTCTTCTAGTTAACACTTGATAATATCATTCTTTTAACTCTTAGCCATTTAATCAATGTGTAGAGGTATCTCATAGAATTTTAATCGGTATTTCCCTGAAGACTAAAGATTTAGAACATTTTTCATTTGCTTATAGGTTATTTGTGTATTCTATTTAAAGAAATGTGTTCAAATATTTTGCCTATTTTTAAATGGAATTGTTTACCCTCTTTTTGAGTTTTAAGAGTTCTTTTATATTCAGGACACGAGTCTTTTGTCAGATATATATACTGCACTTATTTTCTCCCAGTATATGTCATTTAATTTTTTACATGGAGTGTTTTAAAAAGTAGAAGTCTAAAAAATTTTATGAGATCCATTTTATCAGTTTTCTCCCCTTTTTTGGCTGTGCTTTATTCTTCTCTGTAAAATATTTGCTTCCCCCAGTGTCAAAAGGATTTTCTAGTAACAGCTGTATAGTTTAGCTTTTACATTTAAACTTATGATCCAAAATATGTGCAAGACATTACTATGAGAACCACAAAACATTACTGAGACAAAGAAGGTCTAAACAAAGGGAGAGATATATCCTGTTCATGTATTGGAAGACAATATTGTAATGGGGTCATTTCTCTTTAATTTGGTTTATTAAATGTAAATCCTACCAGATATTATTGGTATAAATTGCCAAACTGATTGTAACATTTATATGGAAATGCAAATGTCTAGTATTCCAAAAAATTTTGAAAGGAAGAGCAAAGTCGAAGAACTTAACATTACTACATATCAATATTTGCTCTAAAGTTACAGCAGTTAAGACACTGGAGTACTAGAACAGGGATAGACATTCTCGCTTTCAGTTGGAATTCCCCAATTTAAAGTGCATTCTGATTATCTCGTTGGACCCAAATATATTAGTCTCTATTGTATTTTTGTCCATAAAATTTTGCCATGAGATTTCAAGGTTTTAGTCTAAATAACAGGTTCAGGAAAACACCATGCATCTTTTACTCATTTCCTCTATTGCAATATTAAAACCTCGTGTTTCGTTTTTTTTTTTTTTTTTTTGATGGTGCATACCGGTGAAATATACTAATGACTTTTTATTTATTTTCTCCTCCAGAAGGGCATTCCTATATATATCTTATCAAACAAATTAATGTTTTGCACCAAATCTGTTTATTTGCAAAAAACTAATTGTGCATGGTCATGGAAACTAGGAAGAGGCAGAGGATCAGCAAAGAGATATTACATTTTGTCAAGAGATCAGAATTAGTAGCTGGTTTTTGATGTTAAACAAACAAGAAAACCCACATGAACTTTTTTTTTCCTGGTGGGGGAAAGATGATAATCATTTTGCAACTTGCAAGAATCAAATTCAAAAGTGTTTCATTATGATGAAGTCATCTCTCATGGATCACTACAGAAAGAAATAAATTTCACAACCTGCTGAGCACATCAAATAAGTTTAACTGTACAATCACAATCTGAAGAAAAAGGACTTGTAAATGATTTTTACCCTATGAATTCAGGCTTATTTTTCATTTCTTACAAGTTATTGTGCCTGAAATATTTAAAGTAAGTTATGTGACCCTAATGTATAAAGTATTCTTTATAAAGGAATGTTCTTCACTAATAAGTGAAAGTAATTTTTCTAACTCTGTGGAATAAAATATTCATAATGAATTAATGTGAAAGGATAGAGACACAATCAAATGTAATTTCTCTTTATTAAAATTGATGTCAGGTATCGGGCATGGATAGGTATGTTCTAATAGAAAATATGAATTAGCAAAGCATAAAACACATTACATTTTTCTTGCAGACCTAAAATTTAAGAGTGTCTTTCGAAGTTCACAGGTAGATCCATTTACTCAGTGCTAATAACATGAGGATATTAGAATTCAGAATCCATTAGGCAACTTGGTCCCTACTAAATGTTACGAAATGTTACTACGAGTTTACTAAATGTTACTAAAAGCAACATTTAGTAAACTACAGCAACAGAGTAATTGGCTTGACATGCCTCTGTTAATGTCCACATTGGCTCTCATATTGACAACCTGGAGGAAATTGCTTTACAGAATCTTAGTACATATGGGACACATTTTGGCCTTGGGTCAACATGGATAACACCACTGCTGATTTCTGTGGATATTCAGCCTGAGAAGCAAAAGGCAAATTTCTTATAACTCTTCAGTATCAACTAACTTGAACTAATGATGGTCACTGAATGACAGTCATTGATCATTTACCTTCATGAAATGTGAGATACGGAAGACTTAAGAAGCAAATGTACAGATTATTAAAAAATGGCACTGTTGTTAGTCAAATTATTATCAAGAAAGCATATGGACTACTCCAAATTCTGGCCTTAGTAGACAGAAAGATAAGATGACTGCAACTCAAGGGCTATTGCAAATTCTGGTCTTTTAAAGGCTCATAGATAACACTGTTACATCCATGCAGAGCTGGTTTATCAAGGATATTTGTGACCCTAAAGTATTACTAACTCCCATCTTTAGTTGGGAGGTAGCCCATTCTCATGGATAGAAACCAATTTTCAAGAACTTCTAGATTTATCTTAACACCCTCTCCCACCCCAATTTCTTCAGAATTTTATCCCCTAAGGGATTATGCATCAACATGCCAATTGATATTTAAGCTCTCCATTATAGGACTATAAAATGTGATCCCTATACAAATCCTCCAATCTTCCAAGAGTTACATGAGTTTCCTTAATGACTACTGTTTCTCAAATGTTTCATTTTTCCAACCTCTATGTCTTCGCTTAAGTTATTCCTATATTCTTGATGCCCTGCCTCCCATTTTCAGAAATCAGTTGCACATGATTTTCCAATGTCTGCCCCAAATGCTGCCTTCTCCAAGAAGCCAAACAAGAAACCAGTCCTGTCCTCCCTCGCTTCCTCCCTCCCTTCCTTCCTTATCTCTCACTAATGAATACTGCAATGTTTCCCCTTCTGTGAATTGCCTATTTAAAACTTTGGCCTATTTTTCTACTGGGTTGTTTATGAAGCCTTTCTAATACTCCCAAAGTACACAAATGTCTCCATTCTTCCAATTATTATAGAGATTTTAACTCTTTTTAGGCAAATAAATTAATTCATTTTGTCCTATAAGCATTTATGTACCTGCCTCCCCTGCAAGATGGAGAGGAATCTCTATGGCAAAAACTATTCTCATTTGTTTGTAAACTCCATGTGGATCCCAACCAATACTTGATATCAGAAAGACTTCAAATAAGTGGCAAGCCATCATTTTTGAAATATTTTTAAACTTAATCAGGACACTAAATCTTTGCCAAAAGGAGTTTGATATTTATGCCGGCTAATGTTCTCATAGTAAGAGTAGAAAGGTCCATTGTTAATTGGTCTATAGAAATTGTCTTGCTGATGTCAAATGAAGAAATAGAATGAATGTAACTTTCACAACAGAAGTCAAATATACATAGCACCAGGGATCCAATTAAATGTTTGCAGTTGAATTAGGGGACACCAGAAAGCTTGGTGTAGCAACTAAGAAACAATTGACATTTGTGTTTAATTAAAAGTAGCCAATATTCTGTGAAGCAACTGTGTTTGGAAATGGGGATCCCACACACCTATGTCAATATCACAACAGTAAAATAAAGAGCTTTAAATTCATCACTATGGTAGAATAAAATTTTCCAGATTGTTTAAGTCATATTATTATACATGCCTCCCCCCCCCAAAAAAAAAAAAATAGGAGCAAGGTCTTTGAAGTCATTCCCTCTGTCTTTAAAGCGTGGCTGTCACTTACTGGTTGTGTGTTCTTGGGCAAATCATCTAATCTCTCTGGGCATGTTTTCTCACTGTAAAACATGGATATAATCATATCTACTTAATCAGAGTTGTGTGGGAATTATAAATCAATGCATAAAGAGAATGCTGAATAGCACCTAGCACATCCATAAATACCACCTTTACGTTTACTATTCTTGGCAAATATCTGCATATTCCCTACATGAGCGATCCCATCATTTGAAAAAATACTGCTGAGGACTCGTTGGCTATAAAATTTTATTTGCTTAGAGTAAGAGACCCAGATGGTGGACTAAGAACACAATTGTATTCCAAGACTATTGCAAAAAAGCATACAGGTATCAAAAATAATAGCAAAAAGTGAGGGAGGGGGAGGAGAAAGAATGCATGTAGGGGAAAGAGGTTACAACAGACACGGTATTTTAATTTATGTCTGGGAATAAAGAAAGCAAATGAGAACACATGGAAATAGTGGAAAAGGCCACATTTTAGAATAAGGTAGGCTGGAGTTGAAAAAGAGGTAAAAAGAAGGCTGAACTGTAGACTATTCAAGCAGAGCCGATTTTTCTCAAGGGTTCTTACACATGATGACTACAATTTTGATCTGCATCATAGGGTTGGAAAAGGTGGACAAAGGCTTCCTCAGTCTCATACCTAGAGGGCACTGCCACATTTTCTAAGGCTACTAAACATTTCAAAAATCAATGATAGGGGCATGCAACAACAAATCATAGCCAGTAAGCCAAAAATAACTCTGGTGCCATGGTGTCTGAGTCTACAACTGCCTAAGACTAGAAACATTGCTGAATATTTGCTTCCCCCATCTAATAGCTGAGGTCAAGTGGGAAGAAGACAAATGGCATCAGAAATTCCTCAGTTCTCTTCCAGAAAAGTAAAAAAATAAAAGTGATCAATGGGGAGGAGTTCTGAAATTCGTCCACGGGAAATTTAATCTAAGCTGCTAACCTGTCTACCAGGGTTGGCAGGCCTGTGGTACACACGGAACGGCTCTTTGGTAAAATACTGGCTCATAAAATCTTTGAGCCAGAAGAGACTATCTCGACAAATCTCTCTGGAGTCTAGAATGTAAGGCTTCCGACTCTCAATACTGGGACCTCTTCACTAGTCCACTCAAAACTTCCCTTACTCGTCCTTTGGCGCATTCTTATTTTGCTAGTTAGTTCTATTTCCTTTTATTTTTATCTTAAGTATTTCATGATTATAAAAAATAGCACATGTTCATTGCAGATAATTTGAAAATAAAAAAATTATTAAAAAAATCATGTAAATTCATTACTGAGAAATAGTCTTTACATTTTAATGTTTTTAAAAGACATTCTATACATATTTTTACATAAGTTTGATCATACTGAATACACAAGTTTAACCTATTTTTCTCTATAAAAAGAGCATTTTTATAAATGTTAAATTCTTCAAATATAATATTTTAATATTTCATCATTTGGCATATATAATGTTTTCTAAACAAAGACTTATTTTTAGTCACTTAGACTTTGTATTCGTCATCATTAATTGGTCCTCAGTGAACATTTTTGTAAGTAGATTTTGTTCAAATTTCTATTTCATTAGGATATATCTTTTTATATGCATATCTATCTGTCTTTCATCTATCTGCATTGAGAAACATCGAACATTTAAAGTTCTTAAGGAAAAGTGCCAAATAATTTTCCAGAACGGTGGGGCCAATTTACACTCCCACTACTGCAAATGAGGGTAGTTTATTTTCCTAAATCTTTGCTAATTTCATAGATGAAAAATGAGACTTCAGTTGTTGTAATTTTCATTTCTTACAAATAAGAATGAAATTTAAGTTAATTATTCATCTGTATTTATTTTATGAATTGTTTACATCCTTCACTTTTCTCTACTGGGATTTCTGCAATTACATAAAAATTTTCATATCATGTTTATCATATTTATTGCAACTACTTATCACATTTATTGAGAATATAATTTCAATTTTTTAATTTTATTTTTGACATTTATACACACTTGAAAATTTTTGCTGTCAATTTTGATAATTTCTTTTGCGATTTTTCCTTACTGCTTTATAAGCATAAAGAACTCTTCCTTAATACTAGATCAAATTAATATTTATATTTTATCCTACTTTTTAAAAGTAGTTATTATTCTTTTTTTAAATGATTTTTTTATATTCCTTATGCTATACTCTAAATCTCTGTGACTATTTTGTAGCTATTAATTTGTACTTCTTCATCCCTTCATCCTTAAGTAGTTATTGTTCATTTTTAAAGATTGAATAATTTAATCTGTCTGGATTGGGTAGACAGTGTGAGTTAAGAAACTGTTTTTTTGTTTTGTTTTGTTTTCCAGAAAGCATTACTTTTTTGATATGTATAATCCTATTTTTAAAGTAATATAAACTTTCAGGAGAGGTTTGTGGCTGGTCCTGTCTACCTCTCCTAATTAGAGAGGTAATTCCCTTTCTGCTTATTCAAACCATCTCTCACACATAGGGCTCCCCTAAATCATAATCCCTCTAACTCTGCTAGGATAGTTAAATGAGCCAGTTGCTTATGCCATCCATGTCTGCCTTTGCTTTCTGGTCATTTTGACACCAGTGTGGACATACAATGATTTTCCAATTGTTGGTTTGTAACTCCAATTTTTACATCTGACGTTTCATTCTGAAAATGTTTTGGGGCATTTCTCTTTCTCCATGACTTACTTTGTTTGTTTGTTTGTTTGTTTGTTTATATCATAGTGACATTGGTTAATGAAATCCAGTGTTTCAAGTGTACAATTCAACAGTAAAGCATATATATACTGGATTGTGTGCTCTCCTCTCATAGATAGATTTTGTTCTGTCACCACATATTTGATCCTTTTTACCCCATCTACCTCCCTCTCCTTCAAGGCTTTAAAGAATGTTAGTATATTGCATACAATGGGAATTGGATCACAATAAAGGTGATTTAACTTGGATAATTCATTTAAGCATTTTGTCCTGTACCTATAATAAATTTATTGTTGATATGCTTTGGACAGCTCTACTGAAGGATTCATCAGGACATTTAATTGCCTGAAACAAAAAGGGAATAACCTCTGAGGAACACGGTTAGAAAATTCGAGGTGAGTGGGTCACGGCATGATGATCTTGCTTAACCGAAAGAATCAGACTCAACAGTAGATTTAAATTTCTGGGTATGGACCAGTTGAGCTATCTGTTAAAAAATAATTCTGTTTATGATCAAAGATTTGAACTACTCCAATTTGAACTACTGTATATAACTTTCGAGGGTAGAATAATTGATTCCTAGTTTCATATGTAGAAGATGGCATTCTTGAATTCAGGGCACAGGATGACATTCAGTGGCTCCAATTTCAAGAAAGGCTGAATACTCTCAGGCTCTTGACCATATGCTCCCCAAAACTACCAATGTTCCTCCTGGACTCTTTCCAAACTGAGCAAATGTATCCTTTCCATTGAAGTCATTGGGATGGATGACAATCTTCACAGGTCATCTAATCCGTGCACCTGCCTTTAGGCAGGGCTGCTCTTAAAACCACCCCAAACAGATGCTTCTTTGCTGTTCTCAAAATTCCCCAGGGAAGGCGTTTCCACAGGCAGCCACAATAATCCATTCCCAGGTCTCCCAGTCACCCGTAGGACACTGAATCCTAAGCATTTAGTTAATAGCAGGTGGCAATGAGACAACTCTTTGTCTCTCCCTGAGGTATTGGAAATTAGCCAAATTAGCCATGGGGTAATTGCCAAAGTGTACAGGAACCCCGATGCTGCTCTGAGCTTTACAAATATCAAGTTAAGTGGAGGTATTTAGTGTTCCCAGCTGACAAAATACCGAATACAGCAATAAGCTGGGCAAGTTTTATAATGCTCAGTCAAGAGTTTATATGTCAGTAATAAATGTCAAAGCTTAACTTCTTTCTATTTAAAAAATTGGAAAATAACAAAAAAAAATGAGAAATTATTTAGAAATTAGAAATTTCTAAATAATTCTTAGAAGGGAAAAATACTGAACTATAAAATATTTATAATACAATTTTAAAAAGACCTATCAACATCCATGGGAGGCAGATGAAGTCAGAGGACATTTATAAATTTAAATGTTTTCATTAAACAACAACAACAAACAAACAGAATAAACGAATTAACGTTCAGATTAAGTTGCTACAGAAATGAATAACAAAATAAATTTTAAACAAAGTAGGAAGTAGAAAATAATAAAGCTAAATACTAATAGTAAAGAGTTAGAAAACAAGCTCAACACACACACACACATACACACAAGAAAATGCTTAGGGAAACAGTTAAGGGGGAAAACAGGAAAACTAGGCAAAATGAAAAATATAAATATAGACAAATATATTTTGAAATTATAAGTGAATAATATACCTATATCATGCTAACACAGTTAAAAATCTTGATAAAATGGATGATTTTCTAGCAAAATATAAACTACTAAATAGATTCCAAATAAGTGAAACAAATAAAGAAAAAACAAACAAACATCAGTAGCCCCAAAATCACAAAGAAAATTAATACTTTATTGAAAATTTACCAATAAAAAAGACAGATGGTTTTAAAGGTCAGTTCACCCTAATGTTTAAGGAAGACATTATTTTTAAATGATGCAAACTATTCTAGATCTTATAAAAAGTGAAAGGTTTCAAAATGATTTTAGGAGGATAGCCTCTGCTTAAGACCAAAATATAATACTGTGCAAAAAGCAAAGTATGGACCAATCCTAATTTCTGAAATAGGCACAAGTATTCTAAATGAATAGCATTAACAACTTGAAGATACCAGATCATTAAGTAGTATTTAGTATAAAGCACATTTTGTACCAACAATATAGGAATGAATGCACTTTAGGAATTCTACTAACATAAATCATTTATACAACCAAATAAAAGCAGAAAATAATGTAAGTAAGGTTGAATAAATCTAAAAATTTAACAAAATTTAATGACCATTTCTGATTTAAAAAATCTACCTAGGAGAGAAATAGATTGACAGCTCCTATAAGAAAAAACCAGTTAACTAAAACCAGTAGTAAATATTACATGAAAATATGAAATATAAAGGCAGTACTATTAAAGTAAGAAAAAGAGATGTCCGATATCTCCAGCATTCAAGAATATATAGTTTTAAATGTAGTAAACCAAAAGTCAAGAAAATTAGATAAGCAATGTTAATATTGGGAATGAAAAGACAAAATTGGTAAATATCACTATATGCTTCGAAAATGTCAAGAGACCCAAACAAAAGAGTTATAGAACTAATAACATAAATGAAGAAGGTGTTTGGAAAGAGTCGAGAACTCCCTTTTATATAAGCCAAAACCACTTAAAAATAGAAACAAACAAAAAGATTGCACAATATCAAAAACTGATTAATCTTGGAATAAAATTATTGAGAGAAGGTATGGGACTTAGATTTAAAAAAATATAAAATTATATTAAGGAGCAGGAGATAATTTAAATGAAGGAAGAAAATACTATAGGGAAGCCTAAATTTAAAAATAATTGATTTATGGGGACACATCTGTGAATACAGGTTTATGGGGCAACGACAGGCAAACAGAAAATTATTTTTCAGAAGCATTATAGAATTCTTTGATTTTTCTACAGAGGTTTTAGTATCTTAATTGAAGCATATTCGCATGTATATATGTACACACACACACACACACACACACACACACACACACACACACACACACTTTTGGTGAACAAAAACAAAAGTCCTAAGATAGGTTGAGAACTCTAGTACAGATATAGCCACTCTGCAGCACAGAAATACAAGACTGTTCCCTTTAGATTGTAACTGTATGTAGTCATGATGAGACCTGGATTAGAATCAGGACTGCTGTAGAGGTAATCATCTTTAAAGTAACAAAGTTCAAACCATCTGTGTCCATGACTATGGCAGCAGGAGCTCAAGGACAGCCCCGTCTAGCAATTTTTCACCTAGTTTGACGTCCATTTGGGATTCGCCCACTTTGATACTACAGCTAAAGTAGTGGCGGGTCTAACTTTTCTCTCTGGCCCAAGTGAAAGGAAATAAATTACCTCTAAGTTGACATAACAGAATAAGAGGAGTAGAAAGAATAACCTTTATGTTTCTAATAGTTTAAAGAGCATTTTCACTGATATTTGGTTTTATCCCAGTGTAGTAGAATTTACGTTTTCACCTTCATTTCATGAAGAAGATATATGAATCAGATACTTCAAAAATTTTTGTCTTTTTTTTCTTTCCAGTAGAATATTCTTTTATGCTCTATATTGATTAATTGAATTGTTTTAATAATCAGTATTAATAAGAAAAATTACAGTACACAGTGGCTCCTACAGGAAGAGATTTTGGAAAGTAAACTCATGTGTATCCTCAGGACTATTAGAACATGTTCCCTTATTTCTCTTCCTATTGCAATCTTAGAATAACTCCACTCATTTCTGAATTGTGTCTGACCTGGTTCTCATTGTTGGAAATTAACTCTTCCATCTGGGAGCTATGTTTGTTTCTAATTCAGAAAAAAAAGAAAATCTGTTTGGATGAACATGTCCTTTTCTATAATATTAATCATAAGACAAAGATCTTTAATTCTCTTTAGTGTATTCCATGGAGTTTTCTACTACCCAATTCTGGAACTCGTGTCTTAACTATTTTCAGAAAACAAAACTGTTTCACGAGACAGACTCGCACAGGGTTGGGGACAGAAAACCTTTCCTCCAGAACAGTCTCTTAACACGTATACTTCCCCCTCATCATTCTTCTCTCACTCATATCCTTCCTTTTGTCCAGCACTTCTCTATAAATGAAAAGAAGGAAACAAAGGGAGGTAGGAAGGGAGAAAGGAAGAAAACAAGGAAAAAAGGAAAGAAGGAGCCTACATGCATTAAGTGAAGGACTGGACAAAGATGACCAATGTCAAGGGAAACCATAGCTGGACTTCTAATAACTTCTGAGCTTAAATGTTCCATCAAAAGGACCAAGCTTACTTGGGAATCAGCAAATATTTTCTAGAGACTCCAGGACCTTCATGTGGTTATTGAATGACCTTTCCCACAGTGGAGTTATCAGCACCATACATTTTAAGGCAAATCTCAAGTTTTCCTTTACTCCAAGGTTAGAATCCACAGGAAGAGTAAGACTCCCTAACAGTAATGCTTTTGTGGGGTACCTCCATGTAAATCCCAAGGATCAATTATTATCTTTAGAAGACCATTGTAAATTTACCAGAAGGGCATTGTGGTAGGCAGCATATTTCCTAAAGACGACCATGTCCTAGTCCATAGAACCTGTGAAGATGATACTATATATTTAAAAAGAGACTTTTCAGATGTGTTTAATTTAAGGATCACAAGATAGGGAAATAACTTGGGACTATCCAGTGGGACTCAATTTAGTCATGTAGGAGGTTAAAATCAGAGCAGCTTTCCCAGCTGTGGTCAGAGAGGACTTGACTATTGAGAAATGGTCAATGATGCCATGCTGTGGAGTTTAAAGATGGAAGAATGGGGCCACAAGCTAAGGAATGAGGGTCATTCTTAGAAGTTGGAAAAGAAAAAGAAATGCAGCCCTGCTAACACGTTAATTTTAGCCTATCAAGATCCATATCGAACTTTTACTCTACAGAACTGTACAATTATTATTTTATGTTCTTTTAAGCGACAAAGTTAGTTGATAAAATATCTTTATAACATAACAAACCAGCTTGATAGTGAAGGAGTAGAGGGAAGAGACTTAAGGTATTCTCGTGTTTCGCACACTCATGCCCTACTCTCTTCTCCTTTAGAAATATGATTTGAACTACAGTTACATATGATAAATCCAATCATACTTCTTTACTAGATTCCCCAAATATTCTTAATGTTTCTACATTTACAAGTACGAATATTCCCCAAATATTCTTAATGTTTCTACATTTACAAGTACATTTACATTTACGAAGATAATCTTTACCTTGAGAAAATCCACTCATTTCATACCAGCAAGCACTTTGCAAATAAAGGAAATGAGGTTTTCTGGGATAATGCAAAGAACCAAATTTTAGCTTAGACATTGCCAATTCGTGGTTATGGCTTGAACTCCTGTTTCTCTCTGGACATGATTTTCTTCATTAAAAAAAAAATAACAGAATTAGGAGATGACTTCAAGGAAATTTCCACTCTAAACACATATAAATTCTGAAGTAGTCATGAAGAGATTGAAAAGTTTTCTGTTTGAAGGTGGGACCGACACAAACACTATACATATTACACACACAAAAACATACAAATTTTCTGAGGATCTGCTTATTTTTTTGAAAATTGAAAGTAATCTTTAAACCTGTATGTTCTCTTTTAAAATCCGTTGGTTTGCCTTCAGTTAAATCTGGTGAATTATTCACATAGTTAGTTGTATTCAGTAATAGTACTTCTAGTGTGCAAAAATTATAACACACCAAAAACATAGTTGACTTCATTTGCATTTCTGCATACCTAGGCATTTCCTGTTTTGAACTATGAGAAAAATGATAGCAATACCTTTTTTCTCACCCCACAAGTCCCTTAAGTCTATTCTCATGAAATTTCCAGCTCCATTATCCCCTGTGAAGTGGCTTTATAAAGTTAGCTAGGCCGTTAGCAGTGTTACATGGCAATAATAGTGGATATCCCCTCTATTTTTCATAAATCACTAATCTGATGTTACCATCTATTTAACAATGGTCATGAATTTTTCATTTTGCACAGAAAAAGATCCTTTCTCTGATATATCACACCAGAGCTTTCACCATTAGCCTCTGGGTTCTCTATCTTTCCAATGTCCCATAACTTTTCATTTAACTCAACTTAACTTCAGTCCCAGAGAACTTCTGTCACCAAGCCTGCGATATCTTACTGCTTCCCAGTTCACCATGCTATTTCCTACCTCTATTCTTTTGCACCTGCTATTTTTTCTCCATGTAACATCTTTCCCCTCCTTTCTACTTGGAAAAAGTCTGTTCCTCCTTGAAAACTTGGTTTAATATCTCTTAATATCTCCACTCATCCCATGCCCCTAGACATTCTCTCTCATAGCCAGATGTACAGAGCTCCTTTATAACACTTATCACATGATAAAAAGATTATTATATAGTTTTCATTTCTTAACCTCTAGTAGTCTATGTGTTTCTTAGGAACACAGACTTCTGAATTTAATTATTTATAGCACACATTTTTTTTCCAGAAAAAAATTATAGCAACTCTTGATTTCCCCCCACCTACGTCAGTGATGGGTATATAGTAGGCTTTCAATAAGTATTTACTTATCAACCAAACCAAGTAACCTTATAATCTACTGTGTCATTACTAGACATACTGACTCACAAAAGAAGAGATCACAGAAAATTTAGGAGATAGTTCTCCTGCTGAGTTTCACCATCTCTGCTATTTGTTTAGTTATCAAAGAAATAGAAATTGAAAACAGACAAAAAAAGCTATGCTACCCACAAACTTACTATAATGAAAATGTGTATTCCATATCGATGAGCTGTTACTAACTAGAATCAAGTGAATATGTGTAGAACAGCATAATATAATGAACTAATCTTCTCTTGATCAACTGATTTGCTATAAGATCTCAGGCAAATCAATCACCACCTTCATTTTGCCTCGTACTCCTCTACAAACACCAAGGAGAACACAGTGCATTCCATAAAGGCAGCTTTGAGGAATAAACAAAAAAACTGCCTAATACTGAAAGAAGCTGCAGGTTCTACACGTAGATCTGTCATATACGATCTGTGATGTTGGGGAAGTTATTGCTACTCTCCGGTTCTCAGTTTTCATGAAAATTGATCACTAATTCTCGAACTCCCTCTGCTACCCGGCTCCTTATATTAAACCTGGTGGATATGGCATACTCTATCAGTTAAATTTTCTCAGAGCGATAACGTTTTCTCAGTGGAGGTAGGTCTAGGTTTATGCTGGAGTCACAGTGTATGTATGTAGAAGGTAGGTGTACAAGGGTATGTAGATATAGTGATAAAGTTCCCCTAGGTGAACTTAGTCTTCAAGGTGAGAACCAGGTAATTCCCTCCAGGTCCCTCCAGCTTCAACAATTTATGATTTTATAACTCTATGACTGAGTAGTAGGAATGGCACAGAAAGAGCAATAGCGTAAAATGCAGACTAACTGCAGAACACAGTAAGTAGGTAACATCATTAAACTCAGATATATATGCTGGGTAAACAGGATTCCAGAAGATTTTACATGTGGCCATCATCAGAGACTGGTTTCAAGTTTATGAACGAACACAAAGCCCAAGCAACCTACATCATTATGTTCTAATACTCTCGGCATTGCAATAATGCATGAACATTCTTTAAAAAGTAACTGTGGGTCAGAACCTGTTATAATTAATTAGCAAGTATTACTATTAAGTTATGTAAACCTCAAAAACACTATCATAAATACTATTATAATCATCTCTATTTCACAAATGAGAAAATTGTGAAAAGAGAGGCTAAATTTGCTCAGGGTCACTGTGGCAAAGTAGAAATTCAAATCCAGGACATCAGACTTCAGATCCCAAACTTTGGGCTTCTCTGGAATGGTGGATAATGACAGGAACTCTAAACAGGCTGCAAGAAAACCTGAATTCCACACCGATCTGGGTGTCCTTGAATATGTTACTTCCTTGCTAGGTCCAAGGTTTCTCTGTCCAAACTAAGAAAGTTGGATTAAATCTGAGGTCTCCCAGAATTACGAAAATATCAGAATTATTATCCTGGTTCAAATACTGATTACCTCTCTCCTTTCTGTGACTTTCTAATTCAAACCATCCTGAGATTTGAATGACAAGGGTTAGTGTCTGAGGGATTCTCTTATTTTCCCTCTCCCACCCTCTTTTTTGTGTGTGTGATATTTACTTTTTAGCTGTTGTTTTGTTTTTCCTGGCATGTGTTATGTTGGCAACACAAACCATTGTGTATGCATCTATGTGTTTGTAAATGTTTATGTTGCTCTTGCTGCTGATTTCTTTTGTTTTGAAGAAATAATTTATAAAACAGACACAAATGGAAAGAAAACAAAATTAGGCAGACCAGATTTCACCAACGACAGGAATCTCACAATTACATTTGCCACATTATTTTGTGTTGCTTCCCTCTCCACCACTGCCACAGCACACTCACTATCCCCCTTCTCCTGCTTGATTTTCTCTATAGGATATTCTACCACCTGCCATACTATATACTTGACTTATTTATGTGTTGTTTCTTTTCACTAGAATGGAAGCCAAATAATAGAAGCTTTTTGTCTCCTTTATTCATTGCTGTTGTGCCCATGCCTGTAACAGTGTCTGCACACAGTAGGTACTCAATAAACACTAACAAATGGGAGTAAATTGCTTCCTGATAAGAAGGACTTCTAGGGACTAATGGCATGTCACTATTAAACTTTTGTTTGCTCATCTCGCTTAATGTCATCGTCCACCCAAGGCAGAGCCCAGGAATGAGACTCTACTCAACCC
This sequence comes from Pteropus medius, assembly GCF_902729225.1. Taxonomy (NCBI): domain Eukaryota; kingdom Metazoa; phylum Chordata; class Mammalia; order Chiroptera; family Pteropodidae; genus Pteropus; species Pteropus medius. The sequence continues at coordinate 5,900,034 of NW_024353517.1, read as the reverse complement.
TCTTCTCTGAATTGTCGGAACATGTGACTGTCTAGGTTCAGGCTCTAATCGATTAGGTCCTCTTAGATTAATGCAAATGACACCCAAACTGACTCCCCAAATCTTCTTCTGTTTAACATCCATGCCCCCAGCAGTACCCAGAATGATCTCTAACCAGTATCTATCAGATCATGCTGTTCCTTTGTTTAAATTCTGCATGAATCCTCAAGGATTACAAAGCAGACTCTAGACCCTTTAGTAGAAAACAAAAAGCCATTTGACTTGACCACTGGTCATCATATTATATTTTTTGCAATTCTCTCTTTGGTCTTTGCACCCACTAAACTGTTTTTCTGAAATGCCCTTAAAGTAATGGTTTACCTGAAAAATTCCATTAACATTCAGCCCAACATCAGTTATGTTAGAACACCTTTCCCCAATTTTTCAGTCATAGAAGCCATTCTAATTTCTTTCTTCCCATTGTACTGTTCGCCTAATTCCAGTAATACATTCGTCAGATTGCAATTGAGTTATTTGTAAACACTGTCTCTATTTTGTAGACTAATATTTAATGGCAATGCCTAGTGCAGTGCTTTGTACAGAGAGAAGGCCTTCAATAACTACTGAATCGATAAATGAAGGAGCAAACAAATACTATAAATTTTTTATCTAGAGATCTTTATCTTCCTCATTTAAAACATGTTTGTAAATGAAATCAGATTCCAAACCCTTACCAACAAACAAAGTTTAGAATTGTCCTAGTCTTACCTAAACAGATCTTGTGCCTGTCTAGGATATCTCTTGACTTCGCAAGTAACTGCGATGCGGAGGCCATTCCTTCCATAGGTATCTTCTTATGTAATCTCCCAGTGAAAATCCACCTTGAGCCTAATGTCTTAGTGAGAATGCTCTTACAAAGTTTGGATGGCACCTGAGTTATATTTCCTTGATCTGCCAGAGGAGAACCGGAAGCGATAGTATCCCCACGTGCCTATGACCAGAGACGTAGAGCATGAGATTCCAGGAGAGGAGGACTGTGGAGTAGACTGTTCCCAGGATTGCTTTAAAAGCACAAGAAAAGTTTTCTTTAAAATCAGGGTGGCACAACAGCTGCCTGAAGACACCACACATCCAAAATTAGGAGTGGGAACTAAGTCGAAGAATCAGTTAAGTAGTGTCTGGCTTCCTGAACCACCTTAATGAAATAAAATGCCAAAATTCACAGATACAGTGACACTCCTGCTGACGGCCTAAAATAGCATCAACTTCCGACTGAGCGAGCCAATTGCTAGCTATTGCATTCAACTCTTCTGCTTGATAACATGTCAATAGGGCAACCTTATTTTCAAGATGAGTTCCCTTCTCCCTCTCTCATTTCCATTTTGGCACTGAGGCTGGACTTAGCTTTTTCTAAAGCTCACTAGACAAGCAGATGCCACTGTGGATGAATTTTAAGAATTAAAAGTATTTCCATGCGTGAAAGAAGGCAGAACTGGATGGGGATGAAGTATTGGGAGAAGGAAATTTCTGGATATAGATATTGCTAAAATCACAAGAACCAGATTTGAAGTTCAAGGGGGAACAGATGTATATCTTAAGTGCTGTTAACAAAAAGAGTATTATCTTCAGCACTTGTCTTGTATCACCTGGAGTAAGTGGCCCATCTGAGTACCATGACCCTCATCGGGAAGCCCAGTGTTCTTGCAGACATCTGGTGTAAACAGAGCGATAGCGCACTTGGATTTCTACCCGTTGCCTGATCAGTCATAGGACCCTTCGTCAAAGGAAATCAAATCATATTTTAAAAATCTCCCAAGATAGTAAAAGGAAGAAATAAAATGGGACTTGGCAGAAAAGTCATATGATGAGCACGGACTCTATGGGTCCAATCCTCTACCAGGCCTAGTTAGCTGCCCTTCTGCAAGCTATAGTCATAGACACAGTACGTGCTGAGGTTAAGAGCAAGGCTTTGAGTTCAAATTGCACCTCCAATAATTACTAGACTCTGGGAAAATTATTTAACTTCTCTTTGCTTCAATTCTTCATTTGTAAGAGATTAGTACCTACTTCTTAGGGTTATAGTCAAGAAACATGAGTAAAGCATGTAAAACTTGTAGTACATAGTAAGTGCTTAATACCTGCAAGTCTTATTTTAAACAGAGGCATTAGTTAGAATATTTAGGATCAAGTCAGACTAGAGAAACTCTACTGCAAGCAAATGTCTTGGTGGAGTGGCACAGAGAAAGACCAAGATAAAGAAGATGTGACCTTTTCTCTCAGTAATCTTACAGTAAAGTAGGATGTATAGACATATAAACAGACATATTTATATGTATATTATTTGGTTATGTGCAACATATCTACATATGTGTGTATATATATATAGGTGGGAACTAAAAGCCATAAAAGTTATGAATAAAATATAACAATAACAAAATTTAGAAAGAACTTAATTGTGACTTAAGCATTGGAGACTATGTTTGGGGTAGGTTATAGTGCCTCTCTATTTGTACAAAATTTTTTTAAAGCTACATTTACAAGCGATATAGATTATACATCTGGATCCTAGACCACAGCAGGACAATACCTTCATTTTTCTTTATCATTCACCTCAATAACCCAAGTAAGTTAAATTCAAGGAAGCAGCAATTGCACTGTGGTCAGGTTTTTGTTGCTTTGCTGTCTCCCTGCTCCCCACTGCTTGACAAAAGAACACTGAGATCAAATGTGGTCCAAGCTTGTCCAGTCTCCAACTGGCCTCTAATTGTTCTATAGATTTCACAGGCACATTTCTGAATGGTTTGGGAAACAAACCATTGGTTTCCAAACTGATGGGTTCAAACTCTCTCGATTGGAAAGTTTTAATGAAGACAGAAAAAAAAAAAAAAAAAAGAATTTCAGCAGACTATAGACAAAAGAAAAAAATTATCTAGGTTTTCTAATACCTGCAGTTCTCTCCCTAGTAGTAATGCATTCTTTGTTCTGCTGAAAAACATTCTATACTGATTATGCTGACACTAACAGTAAGGTTGTGTGGTAGTTGGTTTTCTTTAATTTTTTTCTTCACAACTCAGATGAGAAAGTAGGTTATGATTCATCTTGCACAATCTGAGTCAAAATTCATTTTTGTCTCTTTTCAATTAGTTCTTCTGCATTCCACATTAAAAAGCAAGAGCAGTTTGCTCAGCAAATGAGAACATTGTGGTATATCTTTGTGTATTGCTTTCTCACACACAATGACTGAAAAACATTTTTTTGTATTATCTAATGAAATTCCAATAACAAGAGTACACAATAAGAAAACACAAAGTGCTAATTCAAATAGAGGCAAACACTAACATTAAAAATTCACAGTTGATTATTACACGCTAATCATAAATGGCATAAATCGAACCAGATGCTGCACTGGGAAGCAATACTAACATCTCTTAAAATTTTGAGCTGTTATGGTTTAGATTGTATTTTAACATCTTTTTATTTAAATTGATCCTCATAATAAGGTAATAAAGTACACAGGGATCATAACGATCTTTTTTCATAGCAGAAATAATTGAAATTCATGAAAGTTAAGAAGTTATATAAAATGTCTGGAAGTACAGGTAATTTAATCCAGAAAACCTAAACCTAACTTAATTTTGTTCCATTTACTAAAATGTCCTTAGATAAGCTAATTTCTCTAGGAAAATGATAACACTAACCTTAAAACTGCTGAAATGTTTTTACATGATGCATAACAATATATTCTAAAGCATATTGCAAATGTCAAATGTCGCCAATGTCAAACAAAGAAGAAATAGGATTTACACTTGGATTTCCTGACTCCAAGTCCAGTGCTTGTTTCACTATGCCATGTAACAAAAGATGAATTATTCATTTTTATGACAGTGCTGTATTATCTACATAGAAGAACAGTGTCACATTACTGGTTACTGATATTAATATCACTATGTATGCTAAGTACCATTAGTGAACAACATTATTGCTTATGCAGGAAAATCCTTAAACAGTGATGCTAGGGTATCCAACTGAGTACATAGTATTCCTTATATTCTGCATTCTTATTTTATTCTGATTAAAGCTACTTTAAATGCAGTGGATCCTCTCAAAAACCTTAAGAAATGAACAGCACTGAGCAAAGTATAAAATGGTCTAGGAAATATAATCCTTGAGTTTCTTTTTCAACTTTTCTGTGGAACTCTTGAAACAAGCAATGCCATAATTTTACTTAGGGCAGTTGTGTTCTATTACCTACATTTTAAATGTGTATAGAGGACAATATTTAAAAAGTATATAAGGTAAATAAATTAAGCGGCCAAAGGATCCCAATAGATGATGAAGTCTAATCTCCTAAACTGAGGAATGAGGCCCATGGAAAAGGGGCTGGATGAAGGTGGCATAGCAAGTCAGTGGGACAGGGTCAATCCAGAATCTGGCCTCTGAATGCTTGATGTCCAGCTCTTTATACCACTACACTGCCTCTCACAATTACATGAGGACTTTCAGTATAAATAACGCTTATTTTAGAAAACGACTCACTGGATAAGTAATCTTGAGGCCATCATTTCATTATGGTGTTCATCAATTTGTCTTCTTGCTGAACTGTACCCTCATTTCTCAATATTTTGAACATTATGGTTCAAGGGTCCATGGATGAGTATTTTCAAATTTAAATACGGTATTTAGTTTAGTGCCTTTTTTAAGAGAAAAAAAATAAGTACTTCAACCCATAAAATCAAGTTATAAATATTATTGACATGGATGAATATAAAATAGGTTCAAAAATTAATTGATTTAAATAAAAAAATGTTGGCAAATAATAGTATAGTATATATATCATTTTTACCATAGGTGGTAAAAATCATAAAGATGCCCTCCAATAACAGAAGAATGGGAACTTATTAAACCAGATTTCTAAGTGCCCTCTTTAACTTTGCCATGACCCTAAGGCTGAATGAGAGAGAAAGAGAGAGGCAGTGGAGGTTAATAAATGTTTCCCTTACATCCTGCCTACTGCACTACCTTCCCTTCCCTCAATGATTAAATCCTGCATAGTGTTTTTGTTTTTTCTTGTTGAATTTTAACAAATGATGCTCATTTCTAGATAGAAGTGGAGCCAGGTCCAGGACTCATACAAAGTTTCAATAGTGAACCAGATGAGGACAGAGATCAGAGCTGTTCAGCACTGTAGTGGATCTAGGAGAATTTAATGCAACATGACTGACATCAGAGTCACACTTAGGAAGAGGACTGGGATAAGGTCATTCATTTGGACCTGCTTCTGGGATTTCCCAGTTTATTGGCTTTGTATATTTTCAGCTTGTTTTTGTTTAAGAGCATTCAACTGTCTTTGCTGAAAACTCTAACCATAGATAGTACATTGCCAACCAGTCTCTACTCCCCAGATATAGTGTCAGTTCATGTGGACTTCTCTGGCATTTTATGTCGCACAGGTCAGCTGGTAATAGTGGCAAAAGCCCCTGAACCTAGTTGAAAAAAAAAATGTGTTTTCTATTGACAGTCATGAAATTTGTTTCTCATTAAAGCCCTTGGTGCTAGAAGATTTAACAAGTGCTTTCTCTCCTTGGCCATGATGCTACTTCATTTCTATTATCTTCCATAGTATACACAACGATTGGTGTATAGTAGGCACTCAATAAATATTTGTAGATGAATGAATCCATTCAATTAAAAGTACAACAGATGCCTACCAAGTAGAACTCCACAGATGTTCAAACAATGGCTTTGCTGACAGTCAATTAATTATGTCTTCTGACAATTCTAATGTCACTTCAAAGTCTGGAAGGAGATGATTATCTGAGTGTTTTAGAGAAATTTCTGGGGAAAGTGCTGGCGGGGGTGAAAAAGAGTAGTTAGGAGGGGGAAGAGAGCTGAATTCAGTTGTCTGTATTAATATGTTTGAGGTTAGAAAATGCATAGTTAGCATTTGTATGTTCAGGCGTCAATTCTTGCCAAGTCTCAGCACACAGCCATAGACAACCTATGAACTGAGACTGTTTTTTGCTATACACAGTGCGTGCCCTCACCAGCTCTTTCTCTTCCAGGATGTCAAACCTGCCTTTACAGTTTTAGGCAAAGGATGTTTGATTATAAAGTAGGAAATTCTTTTCTACTTTTCATTCTCTGATAAAGAGAATGGTGATCCCAATGTAACTGAATGAGTGAGTGTCTGTTTGTATTAAGACACCATGAGACACCAATCCTGAGTGGTGTTTCACATCCTTGAAGGGGCCTAGTGACCTTTCACAATTGGTTGCTATGGAAAACACACTTAAATATGGGGACAGAATGTTTCTTTCAATATGATGCTCTGCCCATTTGACCCAATTAGATTAGAACAGAAGAAAATTGAGGCGGTAAGGGATTGTACTAGGAACAAATGACTACAAAGAAACTGCGGAGTGGGGTAAAATTGGATCTAGAACTTAAAAAAAAAAAAATCTTAACTATGTAACCTATCTACTGACCAATTTTAATCCTTAATTTTTACAGAAAACACATGCAAAAGAGATCAAGTCCAACCGTGTCGATCTAATTTTGATTGAAGTTCAATGAATGTAGCAAGCATGTCTTTCTTACTCTATACATTCTCTAGCGCCTTTAAGTGATTAAACAAAAAAAAAAAGAAGGAAAGAAAGGCTGAGTTATAATTCAGTGCTCTTTCATTAAATAATTTGTGAATCTAGAAAATTCACTCATTTTCATCATCTCTAAAAATGAGGGGATTTTCCTTGGTAGTCTCTAGGACTACCTGCAGCTCTAACACTTTATCATTCCATAAGGTGTTAAATAAATGTTAAGTGACTGAAGCATTTCCCCGCTGTAGTTTTCTATATACCATGTCCCGCCACAGGGAATATGGAGTTTCTGCTCATAATTTTCATTTATAGGTTCATTAATTAAACAAATATCAAACATCTCCTATGAACCAGGCATTTTTTTAGGGCCGAATATGGGGACACAACAGTAAACTAAATAAAATTATTGCCTTTAATCAGACTTACATTCTAGCAGGAAAGATAGACAACAAATATTACTAGTAAATAATTTGGTGAGAATGAGAAAAAAAATATTGGGTATCTCTTCAGTTATTTTATATTTGAAAATCAAGGAACTCAGAACAGTACCTTACATAGGTCCTAAGAAGATAGTGACTTATTTTATTACATTTTAGGGCAAAGTATTTTTAACCCAGGTTTGAATAAGGTGTATCCAAGTCTAGATTCACCAAAATAGCAGGTCCTCACCTACTTTCTCACCTTTGTGAATAGCCCTGCCAGTCCTCTTCCTGCTAGCAGAGACTAATTCCTATTCTTCATTAGAGAGGGAATTTGGCTACAGAGTTCAAAACACTCCCAGCTATGTGACGTTGAATGAGTCATTTGGGCTTCAGTTTTCTGGAATGTAAAAGGTTGTTCTAGACAGTTTCTAAGATTAAATCCTCTTTATGATATTATAAATCTAGGTTTCCAAATCAATGCTTAAAAACACACTAGATAGCCAAATTAATTAAAAATTAACATGTGCTAAGATAGAACACATTAAAATGCTTAGGATTATTTATTTAGTGCTGCAAACATATATTGCCCTGAGTAAACATTTTACCAGAAATCATTACCACAAAAGAAAATATATCGAATATGTCTCATTAACTAGAAAACATTCTATTTCCATGACCCATAGATACCTTAAACAAAGAGCTGGGGAGACATGAAACCAAGATATCTATTTTTCCCCCAAAATCAATACAATCTTTTCTCTAAACCACTAATTTTCTTTTTTTTCTCTAGTGTGGTTTCAGGGTTTTTAATTAATTAGGTAATTTTTCTGTGAAAAAAGATCCTTAAGGTCTCAGGTTCCATCTGTACTAGAGGCAGTTGCCTACTACCTGGAGTCATTTGCCAGTTTGTGATTGACAGGATCACTCTGGAAAGCATTTTCTTAACATAAAATAATAAAAATAATGAAATATAAATTACTTAGCACCTCTCAGTTGAGACCCTCGAAGCATTTTTCAAAGCAATCACATTGTTTCTTGTACTGACAGAAAAGCTATAGCACAGAGCATGTTAACTGATCTGTCTTATCGTCTATGACCAATCCAACGTCATGGTGCTAAGAGAATGTGATGGGGTAGAAAGAGAACAGGATCTAGAGTCAGTAGGCCTGGCCCCCGGTGTAATTCTGCTGCTTAGGGAATCCATGTCTTTTGGGGTGGTAGTGGTGGCCCTGGAGGGTGGGAGTCCCTCAAATCTTCTATGTCTTCCTATACCAAATGCAAATAAACATACGGCCTGTTTTGCAGGGCTGCAAATGATATAACAGTATGAAAGTGATTTATAAAGCATTATAGAAATGTTAATTATAATCAGGTAATAACAATGATAATCTTGTGATAGAACTGGAAATTCAACGACAGAGACATTCAATGATTCCCAGGTAAGTTTAGATGCCTTAGTCACTGCATAGCACAGATGGGCAGTACATGAGATGCTTGAATATCTATCCCTACTTCTCCAACAAGGGGTTATTGGGCTTTGGTCTAGGTTTTTCTAAGAACTTGTTTCTGTCTGTTAAAAGAAGTTAATTCATTGTACTGAGTGGGACTTTGTCAGCATCCCCTCACTTGCCTTAGTTGCTAATTTTGGAAGCACAATTCATTCCTTTTCCACATGGCGGTCCTCCAATAGAAATCGGGGCTCCAGGTTTTCTTTTCTCCATACCTTCAACTGTACCTCGAATAGTGGTTTCCAGGTTCCTGAGCATCTTAGTCCATGTCCTCTATATATGCTTGCTTATCGAGTGGTCTTAATAGTTTAGAAAAGAAATGGACTTTCATCCCTGATGTTTGTGGCACTCTCCTTATATTCAGGAAACTTTGCTGGACTTCCATTTTGCTCTCAATTGAGAAGATACATAGTACCAAATATGGTGAGTTGGTTTAATCAATAAAGTAATCACAGCACATGCCCATCTCTGCCTGTCTCCTCTTAAGGCTTACCAGGTCCCTGCTGCCTCCTAACTTCCACTGTCCAGCTGTCCTTTGAGGCAGTAATCCTAATTTCCCTAGAACAAACTTCTGGATTCATGCAAATTTTCTCAGTATATCTCGCTAACAACACTCAGAGAGAAATAAAGAAAAAAATTCTTAGATAAATGACCAGTTCTGTGAAGAGAATTTACCTAGTGCTTCCTGAAGGCATAAGGATTCTTTAAATAGCTCACTAAACAATTTTAAGACTCCCACACTTCAGTTTTTTTTAAAGAAGAAATAAGACAACACCATGTAAACAATGTCAAGATAATTACAGCTTCGTGCTTAAAAATAAGCTCGTAGATATCTACAATCCATTCTCAGATATATTACAGTATCCATTTCCAGAGATACTGTATTCCAATAGTGATGTCTTCGGTCTTAGGTTCTACACAGCCAGAACACCATTAGTTTGGAGAGAATCATGCCATGGACACAGATATAGACATGTAGAATCCCTCACATACAAATACGCTCTTTCTCTTTCAAAATGTAAGAAAGTAAAGAAATAAGAGGCTCTTGGTGTACCAATCAACGTGGAAAACTCTTGGATAAATGCAGAGATATATCAAAGATATCTAGAGAAAAACTCAACTCTCCTTTACATTCCCCCCTTAAAAATGTCAAAAAATAAGCTCCAATGCTGGCAACTAGCTCTGTAAGCTTCTAATTTTCTAGCAATATCTGATACATTTCTCCCCAAATTCATTTTAATAGGTAACTTAAAAATTTTATGTTTCCGACATACTTTTCTAAGTTGCCCAGAGGAACAAGTTGCTCCACTGTGCAAGATCTTGAACTAAGGCATGCAACATTACTGCAAATGATTTGAGCTGAAGACCTGCTGCCTGGCTAACTGAATTAGGTGAGAATTTTCTCCAATCTCTACCCTTCTTATAGGTTTCCTTTCTTTCTCCTACAGGCTAGTGTTTCAAGACCCATTCAAGGACCTCATTGCCAATGGAAAGATACTTGTGAAACTGCTAGAGCACAAACTTAAGACCAAGTACATAGAAAATGTTCACAGCATGAGAGACTTTATCTTCCCTTCAAATATATGGACTTACCCAACTGTTGTATTATGGTTCATCCTTTGTGGCATTTATCTAATATTATAAATGCAAGGCACAATTTTTTAAAAGGAAGAGGGAGAGCATGGAAACATTAAAACTAGCACCTTTTCAGAAGAAATTATTTAAAAAAATACCCAGATGATACATAGTTAAAGGTTTCTGCTTGTAATATTTTATGAAGAGCTGACTTGAGAAAACAAGATGAGCTGTAGTTATCAGTGTTTTGCCTTCCCTTAAGATCAACAGCAGGGCTACAGTCAGCTAACATGGTTGATAGGGAGGTATTAGGCATGCTATCTTTCTTCATAAAGTATACTTCTGGGCCAGGGCCGAAAAGTCCATGCTTAGTGTCACATCAGTTAATTCAGGAGTTATACTGAGAGTTATACTGTCAGTGATATTGAAGTCCAGGCTACAACTTCAGGAGAAAAAGGATGACATGAGACAGGGATAGCCAACTATTGACAAGCTGCAGGAACAACACGTGCCTTTCTATAATGGTCATAAATTAGAATGGACTTAAGATCAGAAAAATAAGTCCAAATCCTGAAACTTATGAGCTATGTGACCATGACAACTCAGTGAGCCTCTCTGGTCTCTGTTACCTCAAGTAAAAAATGAAGACATCACCACTAGATCTGTCGGTCAGACCACAGCTGTGAATAGGCTTTTTAAACTTGTAGAGCTTTAGGTAAATGTCAGTTTTTATTATTACCACCATAATGGTTATCGTTGTAGCAATAAGACAAAGGGTATATGTCTTGTAGAGAATAAGAAAACATACACAAGAAAGGGAAAATTTAAAGATCTACTATAGTTATTAAAACAGTCAAGTTTAAAAGGAATAGAAATATGACTCTTTGTTTATACTGCTCAAGAGAGGGGTCTAAGATAGTTCATTTGTGACAGGCTTCAATACTTTTTTGGGAAAAAAGGGTATCATGTGTAGCTATGTAGTAACAGCATCTTTAGCTGTTTTAATCCAAAGTCATTCATGCCTCTCCACAATATCTATGTCTGTCTATCTGTATGTCTGTTTGTCTGTCTGTCTGTCTATTTATCTATCTATCTATCTATCTATCTATCTATCTATCAACTACTAGACTGTTTCAAAGTTAAGTTTCAGACATCAGAATACTTCATCCTAAAACTTCAACATGTTGCTCCTAAAAATAAGGATATTTTCCTATATAATCATAATATTATTACCATAGTCAAGAAATTAGCACTGATGTATTATCTAATATATAGTTCATATTCAAATTTCTCTAACCTTGACCCAAATTCTTTACATTTTTTTTTAATCCAGAAAACAATCGAGACTCATACCTGGCATTTGAATGGCATGATACTTTAATTCCTTTAATTTGGAATAGTATCTTCTAACATTTACTTTTTTGAAGAATTTAGGAAAATTGTCTTAAAAAAGGTCACATCATCTGGATTTGTCTATGTCTTAATGGTTAGATTCCAGTTAAATATTTTAACCAGACTATTACACAGGTATGTTGTATACTTCCTGCTATATCATATCAGCTGGCATATGTCAATTTGTCCCATTATTGGTAATGCTAAATTTCATCATTTGAATTAAGGTTTCCTCCAGACCTCTCCATTGTAAAGGTATCTTCATTGTACTTAAGTCATTTGTAAAATGATCTTTTGATATTCCTCCCAATACTTTTAAGCATACCATAATTACAGTTCTTTAATTATTCAAAAAAAAAAAAAGCTGTTAAAAGTGATGAGTAGTTCTATAAAGAAAACAAACAAAAAACTGAAAATATATTCATGAATCATTTCACTTAAGGAATGAAAAAAAAAGCAACATGACCACAGGGGAACCTACTCTGTTTATTTAGATTTTGTTCCCTTCCACTCCCTAGTGCGGCTTGTAACCTAGTAGGAGATTTTTGAAAGAAAGCACTTAATGATCTTCAGCAAATCAGCTGTAGTGTCAATAAAGTTCCATCGTTAAATTGGTAAATTGGTGGAAAAGGAGAGTAGGTGATGGGGTTGGGATGGTGCAAGAGAGTAAAGCTCTTTTAGGGTGGTGCTTGGCAATGTTATTTCCAACTCAGGATGGAACTAGGATAAAATTCTGTTAGAAAACAAGAGAAGGCTCTCATTCATCTCTCTTTTCAGGTCTTCCAATTACGAACACCCTGATATGTAACCCTTCTTCCCTCATCTCCAGGCAGATTTGTGGATTCTGTCTTCTACTCTCACATAGGCCTCCGGGAGACCCAGCACAGCATTGATATCTGCACTGATAGTTCTTACATGTCTGCCTCTCTCCTGTCTTGCTGTCCCCAACACTCAGCACAGGGGCAGGCATGGAGAATGTGCTCGGGGAATGTTTAATGTTTAGAGTGGAACAGTAAGTGATGATTCTGTTAACTCGTCCATTACTTCCTGCTTTTAACTAGCCAGTAAGAAGTGGAGCTGGCCTTCGAACCATGGCATTTTGGCTTTAGAGACCACATTCTTAACCACTATTGATGGAACAGTTCCCATAGCATTTGATCTCAAACTGCCAAAGCTCATTATGTAAGATAAAGTCACCAGCCTTTAGTCTGGCATTAAAAGTCTTCTCCACATGAGTCCCAACTTACTTTCCAACCTTACTTCCCAATATTTTTTCCTTCCCACATGGGTGCTTCACTCCAATGATTGCATTCACTATATGTTAAAATTTCCTCATTAGAAATGACATCACTTCTCTACTGTTTTCCTGCTTTCCAATCTCCATTAGGATAATTTTAAAGACTTAACTCAAAAGCTAACTACTCCATCAACATCTTTCCATTCTTGCCTTGGGATGTCCTCGCTCCTTTGTCTGAAATCTCATAGAACTTTGACTAAACTTTAAGTCATTTGTCACTTTCTGTTTTGTGTTATAATTAAACATCATAACTCTGTACACATATTCTATTAGACTATAAGCACCTTTAAAGGTAAAACCCATATTTGCCTGTCTCCAGCACCTAACAGAGTAGCCTGCAAATAATAGCCACTTGGTGGATGTTTTCCACATGAAGTAAATTTTATTTGAATAATCTCGGCTTCAACTCATATTCTGTTTATTCTATTTACTTAGAAGAGAATACCCTTTGCTTATTTTCCATCTGTTCAAAGCTGATTTTCTCCATAAAACCTTTCTAAATATCCAACCTAAACTTTTGGAAGTACCAGATTGTGGAGGTAGTGATACAAGTGTGTGTGTGTGTGTGTGTGTGTGTGCATGTGTGTGTGTGTGTGTGTGTATACAAACCCACCAAATCATACACATTAATTGTGTACAGTTTTTGTATACCTCAATAAAGCTTGAGACATAGCTTTTAGAAGAAAAAAAATGTATAGACTTGGAGTCTGAATTCTAGTTCATTCCTGCAATTTATTAGCTGTCTGTAACAAGTAGATTACTTGACATTTCCATACCTCAGTTTCCTAATTGGGAAAAAATAATAACATTTACTTTACATAGTTATATTTTTTTTCTGTAAGGATGAAATGAGTTAATTCCTATAAAGTACATAAAATAGTGCTACCATATTGTAAACACTTTATAGTTAATCATTATTCCATAGTCTTTGTTACGGTTTGTAATTCTTATCTGGCAATGATTATTAACCAATTAGTGACTTATGATCTATTTAGGTAGTAACTTAAACTGAAGTTAGGTATTACTAATGAAATTTTGATGGGCATAAGTTTTTTTTTAAATAAAGTATGGGCTAACTTTGATTATTGAGCATATTCTACATGCCAAGAACTTGGCTAAGTGCTTTCTATAAATATTTTATTCAATACTCATATTAACAGTATAAGCTAGCAATTATTTTCATTTTATAAATAAAGTTAAACAAAAACAAGGATTTAGAGAGAGTAAGTGATTCATTCAACTGTCTAAGCTAGTAAGTTGTAGAACTAGGACAATTCTTAAAGGTAAAGGTAATATTTAATTTATGTCTGTTTCCCAGAGTGCTTAATATATGTTCATTAAACAATTTTCTTTATTGCCATGTAATTTTTTTTGCTATAATATTTAAAACATATATACTTGGTATGTTAACTTTTCATTTTTAAGATACTTTAATACAGATAACTTATTGTTCACTTTTAACCTGCTTTTTCTGAATCTTAGACTCCAACATAAACCTTCGCCCACATCACTGACAAGAACATGATATACTTTTTGTATGTTTTAATATAACAGCAGACTTTTTTTTTTTACTATTATCCATGCACTTGTGCTAATCTCTATCCATTTACGTTTAGCTTTTACTTTGTCACATTTCTTTGGATTGATGCTGTTTCTATATGATCTTATCAGTGCTGAAATAAATTCTAGAAAACATTTGTTCTATACTTTTGATTTAATGAAGTGAGAAATGGGGCTCAGGCAGATGGGGAACATGCCAATATTGATTAACCAGCAAGGGGCAGAGGGACCAGAACCTGAATTCTTTATTCTCACTATTGTGCTCTTTTAGCTTAGCTACACTGCTTCCTGCATACAAATAAATGCCATGTTTGTAATATCCTAACCCAGTCCATCTATGGCATGGCTTTGAACCAGTGCCCTTAGTTTACCTGCCATAACATATTCCCAAATAAGAAGCAAGTGGGAACACATGAAAATAGAAAATATTTGAAAAAAAATTGCTGTGCAATTTTCTACCTCTGTGCCTTTGCTCCCAGTGCTCCCCAAATGTAATATCCTTTCTTTGTATGTCCTTAAAACAGCACTACTCAGAATGTGGTCCACAGATGGGTATCTGCATAAGAAATGTTTATCACCTTGTGATGAGAGAACAGAAATACAAAGCTAGTATATAGGAAATACTATAGCAATTTAATAGAGTAATGTATTCTTGTTAAATCTAATAATGGTAAAACTTGATCTTCCATTTTGTATTCTTTTTATTTAATTTCCCTAGTAATTAATTTTTACTATATTCTATAAAAATACTGGTCTCCAACAGATTATGGAGGAGTCTTCATAACAAAAAAAACTTGAGAGGTACTGCTTTAAAGGGTCTAGATTCAAGTGCCACTAATTCTTCTATAAAGCATTCCTGATGTTCCTTCCAGATTAATGAAGCTTTTTAAATTTTAAAACATTTGACCTAAGCAAGTCTATCTTATGTCTCTTATAACTTTTTACCTAGACTAGTAATTATTTGTATGTTTTTCTTATCTCTTCTGAATAATTACAACTTCCTTGAGGACAAGTTATATATCCATAACACATCACGATTAGCATATAATTCATAAATTCACGTTACGCTAATGGTCTGAATGGATTAACTGTTCATAATTATTCACAGGTCTGGAGAGGGAGAAGTTAAAAAAAAATACAAAGGGAACAATGTCTTTTCCTAAACTTGAATAGGGAAAGAATTGAAAGTTTAGACACTATCCAATTCTACATTTTGTATATTAATATTTAGGCCTGAACACACATAGAAGCCCCATTTTTGCCTAAAAATAAGCTAATAAATCATCAGTGATTAAGTTTAAATCAATTTGTGTCTCAAGAAACTCTGCAATGCCCCTGAGATTTTAATACAAGCTAAACAGATATCATACTTATGGCAGTCTCTCATAAAGCAATTTCCAGAACACTCAATTTTGTGCACATACCAACTCCAGTGCATCCAGACTCAAATCCTTTACCAGTAAAGCTGATCATACTCCTAATTACTAATTAAGGAAAACAGAACAGAATATTTACTTCAGAAGTCAGCTCTAGAGCCCACTCACCAAAGTACTCATCAGCAGGTGGATTTTCCATGTCATAAAGCATCTTCTTGGTCAGGTGCTCTAGCTCATCTTCAGGGCGGAATGAGGGGGTAACAGCTGGAAGCCCCTTTGAGCCTGTTTGTCCACCCTGCAAGGCAGAAAACAGTCCTTTAAATGCAATCTAGACATCAACAAAGGCAATCAGGTAGTGTGCATTGTGGAGGAAAAGGCATTGGACATGACTACTAGGACACTTGGGTTTAAGAATTGGGTTTATCAGTGTCTGACCATGGACAGAACACTTTATTCACTTGCCTTATCTACAGGAGTCACCTATCAGGCTTTAGAAATCCTTGTTTACAACAGTAGGACTCTACTTCATTCAGCAGTTGTAGGAGTCACTATATACCAGTTGCATATTTATTAAAAAAGATGAATAAATTGAGCCTCCCTCTAATGGAACTTACAGTCAAATGAGAAATAAAGGCATATTAATAATTAAAGATAAAGCAACTGTAGAAAGCGCAAAACCAGAGTACAAATGGGACCTCTTACATAGCTTGAGAGGAAGAATTCCAGAGAATAGGCAGTGACACAGAATAGGACTTTCTCAGCTAAAGAGGAAGAAACATACAGGCTGATTTTTCTCACATTCAGGTGGTATAAGGAGCTCATGGCAGTCGTGTATTTCTGGACCATGTATAACATTTGAGAAAGAGGATGTAACACATCTTATTGGATATAGGAGTCCAGAAAGTGAAGGGCCTTGTGTTCCAGTCAAGGAGGTTGAGTAATGTTTTTCCCACTAGCACTGCAACCAGCCAGATATCAAATGGAGAAAGTAAATCGGTAGAATTGACACTAGGTTGGCATTTAAATCAGTGGGTGAGGCAGAATTACAGCAATGTAAAGGAATCAAGTGCCAGGTGAGATCACTTAAGGTAACCAACCAAGAATCAAACTTAAGTAGAGAGAGAAAAAAAAAGGCCAGATGCCAGATGTAAATTGTAAAATAGCTTTGTGTTGTATAAATAAGAGGTAATTTATTATATTTTCCTTTGCCTATATTATAACTTTGACCATTTCCAATACCACACCCCAACATCTTCAATCAAAATGTTGAAAATAGAGACAGAGTTATAAAAAGCCGAGAAATTATGATGATGTCTACCATGGCTAATAGGCAGAGATAGACTGGGGAGGATCTTCCTTGACGTTTATGCATTCTTAAAATTGTTGACCAAGAGTTTCTGCTTTCATAAACAGTTTTATAAGAATTAGGTCAACAAAACTTGCATATTCATTTATCAGTTGTCTTCACTGTACCAAATGAGTTCTTGGAAGTGAAAACCTAATCAAGTACAAATCCCTGTACAAATATCTTACTACCAACATTTATTTTAATACCTCCAAGATGGATATTAGTTATTTTTGTGATGTCTAAGACATGGAATGACTGCTAAATATATGTAAAATTAACAAGTACCTATTTGGCCATTTCTCTGTAATTATCTTCTACTTTTAGGTTTTTAAAAATGTACGGAAAGTTGGAGTACAGATGTGCAGAAGATTGAAAGTCAAGAACTTTTCATGTTGGTCACTAACTTTACCCCTGGGATTTTATTTCACTGTTAAACAATTTGGATTGGAGATTCGAATCAGTGAACAAACTATGACATGTGACAAGTTACAGAGACAAAAACGTAGAGCTGCCTCTTGGGATCTGAAGAATCATTACCTCAATCTATTCGTTGTGAAATAAGGACATTAAAAATCAGGGCAGGGCTATCATAAACTCAGGACAAGAGCCCATCTTGGACTTACTCATTTATTCAATAACCATTAAACGTTAAACTTTAAATGTTAAACTCCTCTAAACTGCAAATAGTGCTTGCCCTATAGAGTTGCTGTAAGGGTTAAAGATGCTGTAAAATCATTTGTTTGTTCTTTTGCTTATTAGTTTATTCACTTATTCTTATAGTGTCTGTTTTGTGTACCTTTCGCAAGCATCAAAGAGGAACACAAAGACATATTATGCAGTCTTTGCCATTGACAGAATGAGTGTCTGGTGGGGGTGAGAAACATGCATAAATGATCAATTGTAAAAAAGCACTATATTGGGAAGAGTAAACGTAGATATGAATATTGGAGGAATGAATTGTTAATGCTATTAAACTTAAAATTGCACATATACTATCCTCTTCTAGGAAAATTTTGCAGAAATACTCATATAAGAACATAAAATTATATGACCAAGGCTGGCCACAGGAACTATATTTGAGAGAATGAAGAATAATGTAATTATCCATCCATTGCTAAGAGATCGCCTAAATAGACAATGATAGATATGTATAATAGAATATGAAAATAATATACTGTAAATCAGTATGTACGTGTATGAAAAGATGGCCTTGCCACTGGGTCCACATGAATGGATCCAGTAATAGAATATCTACATGATGGTCTCATTTTTATAAAATAAGTACAGTTTAATTATCTGAAGATCTATACATAGGAAAAAAAAAGCTTGAAAAGACATATGTTTAAGTGTTAAAAAGGATTATCTCTGGAGTTGGAATTCTGGGGGGCTCTCACTTTGTAAGTTCGTGTTTATTTTATAGTATGTAATTGCATTTTTGCAACATATGAAACATAATATTTTTAATGAGATCAATCAAATGAAACAGATATGCTGGATACTAATGAAACCCTGGGACAGGCTTCTAACCTGAATCAAGTGGGGACTCTGAGGAGCAAAAGGTCAGAGGCAAGAGGTAAGAGGCAGTTTGGCATGAGTGGAGAAAACTGTGAATGGTTTGGTGTTTAAGACCTGAAGCAGGAGAGAAAGAGTCAGCGATGCCATGCTGAGGTGCTTAAAGCTTCTGTAGGGGCTGGGGCTATGGTCCTGTGAGAACCCACTGACAACTCCAAAAATCCGATTAGCTAAACTCCCTTTTGGCAGAGAATGATATCCATAAAGATGCACATAAAATTTAGTTCAATTTCAGGAATTTCATAGGCCACTGGAGACATATTCAAAGACCCTCAAGAAGAAGCATCCAGGCAATAGAAACTGCAGTAGGAGTTCTCAGCAGGTAAGGGAGCTAGTCAGATTTAGAAGTTCTCTCTGCAGTGGAAGGTGGATGGGAGAGCTATGAGACCGTAATGAGATGGGGGGGTCAATCACAATATATTTCTGATATACTATGAGATAAGTGAAGGGATATACTATGTGGCAGTGGCATCGTTGGAGACAGAGATATAAGTACGATGCAAACTTGATGTCCTTAGGTGAAATGGGTTTGCTAATGTCACCTCAGTCTGTGTGAGAGTTAAAATGAGACAGCTTGCATCTCATGTTATACAGAGCTTAACGACTTTCAAACCATAGCAACAAAGGGACTCTCTGGATTCCCCAACCGGCCTGTGAGAGAGATTATCTCAGTTCAGATGAAGAAGGATGAGAACATGATATACATTTTGTTTTCCAGGCTTGCAATAATGAGAGAATTTGAGCCCCCAAATTGTGATGTCATTTGACTCCCAATTCTACGCATTTTTTTTTCCAACCAAGCATTGCTTCCCATAGAGAAATTGCTAGGAAAATATGAAATATTATCTGTAATAGCAACGGTGCTGGCTGTGTTAATTTAACTCAACAACTACTTAAAAAAACAAACAAACCTGCTTCTAGGCTTTTGGTGGATCCTCAAGGAATGAACATTTTATCATTGTTTAGGCCTTAATATCTGCTTCTCTTTTAACCTATATAAAAGCAGCAAGAAGTCTAAGTCTGTCTTTGATAAATCTAAGCCAGAAATTCAGATTCTACTCTAGCACTTATACTTCAAGTAAAGCTCTGATTTCAGAGTACTCACTTTCGTCAGTAATTCACAGATTTTAAGAAAAATATATCATTCATTTTATTCTTCAAAAACTCTTTCCTATTTGCTTGCGATACTGTTTCTGAAATAACACATTTGGAAAGACTCTTTTCTTTTAGATTCTAATCTCATAATGCTGATCTTGGATTCTGGTATTTCTTATGTGCAAAGATACCAAGAGACCATCTCTTCCAGTGTTTCTAAACCTTATTTTGCTACAGAATCCCTGCCACCTCTGACCACACACACACCTCAGTGTATAATACTTAACATTCATACATATTGTATTGGAATACATATTGGTAAAAACACAAGTTTTCAGTTGCCTTTTACACTGAAGAATATATAGCCCAGGATTTTCTTGAGATTCTAGTCTCATAAGTAGTAGTTTAGTACTTTTCTCACTGGGATGAAGAGACCCCTTTTAATTTCTCTCTCTCGGTAGTTTTTAGGACTTGACACATCCTAAAAAAAGTTAATAACTGTGTCATTAATTGTCTAGCATTGCAACCGGGTAATAGAACATAGCTGAAAATATGTGCGGGGGAGAGGGGTGAGCAGGAAGGAGATGGGTTGCATTATTTTGCTTTTCATTTCTTCAAAAGTATAAAGGTAAATCATATCAGCAGTATATTCATTGTGGCATCATAATAATTCCTCATATTTCTATGCCCCCTTTCAAGGTGTCCACCTTCACATACATGCAATCTCAACAGTCCCCTAAGACCTGTAGTCCTATTTTATGGGTGAAGGAATTGAGGCTCAGGGAGATAAGTGAGCAACCGCATGTGAAATACCACCCCTAAAATGTGGCAGAGCCCAGACTGAAACCCGTGTACTGAGTTGGGTGTGTTTCTGCTACACTGCAGTGCCTCTCAGGATTCCTATAGCCTCATCTCCATTTCCTTCTAGCTCTATTATTCTGTAATAAGTCGGACTTTTATCTACTGACTCTATTATCTAAGCAAAGATATTTGCAGAGTGGAGGTTTACTGCTAAATAGTGAAACAAAAGTGCTTCAAAACAAATATAAACAAAGCCTCTAGCCTCTTCTAAGAAAAAGACATTCTTATAAGTAGCGATATTAATCACTAATATGTGTGTTCTTTGAAATACCCGAAGGTCCTAGAAAGGGCAAAATACATGACCTGCAGATAAATTTTTGAGAAATAGATCTCAGAGGACTCCAAAATTCTCCTAACATACTTTTCTTAAGAAATTGCCAAGTGTCAAGCAGTATCATTTTAAAGTCGAATTATTCAGGATTCCCGGCTCTGACAATTCAGTTTCAGAAGAAAGAGACATGAAAATAGATAATTACAAAAATTGTATGAATTTGGTGTTCTAAGATGGGAGATGGCCTCTTAGTTTGATCTTGAAGGGTAAATTGATTTTACCAGATATTACCAAGAAAGGAAGGAGGATAGAGAGGAAAAGAAGGAGGGAGGGGACAGAAAAGAAAAAGAAGACAAGACATTTCAAGAACAGTATAAAAGAACATGTATAAAAGAACATGAATATTAGTGAAAATGTTAAAAAATGAGCCACAGAGCTAGGATGAAGCTAGAGAAATGGGCTGTGGTCAATGTGAGGACTTTGTTTTAGGCAATGGCGAATCATTAGGGAATTTGAAAATGAGGACCGACTTTATTAAAGTCATGCTTTTGATATATGCATCTTGGCAAACATCTCAAACACCAAGGTCAATGATGCCTTAGAAAAATGCAACCAGAGATCATGTTATTTCTGAGTAATTTAATGGCAAATATGCTTCAAAAGGATTCTGATATTTACTAAGTGAGGCAGAGACTGCTAACTGCTCACCAAAATCTGTTTCCTCATTTTCTGAGCACACAGCTAGACTACATTTTCCATTCTCTGTTGTAGTGAGATGTAACCATAGGAGGCACAAGAAGGAAGGTGCTTACCCTGCCTATTGACCAGGCTGACCTGTCTCAAACTGTCACACAGAAGGGAGACTGGAGACAAAGATCCTCCAAGGTTAATGGTTGAAAGTGATAGGGCAGTAGTTTATATTCTATTTATGTTTTTCTATATTTTGATTTTAGTACAATAAAGGTTTTTCTCAGATATTGAAAACATATAATAAAAAAATCCAGCAAGAAAAAACAAACAAAAAGGACATATAATATATATTTTTTACGGACACAAAAGTGTCAGGAATCAAAAAATGAACACTCAAGTATCTGTAAATGTTTCTTCTCTGCCATGATTCTCTTCATGCTAGGGGCCCAGCTGATCATCATTCCAGGGATGGCTTCATATGGATACTGCAACCAACTTTGGATCTAGGTCCCTGGTAAAAGTTAGGGGTGAGGCTGTGCAAAGATGAGTACTGTTTCTGCCAAGAAAGTACACGTGGGCAGAATCGTTGGTGAGCAAGAAAACCACCAGATCAAGAATAACACAAATAACAATATTCATCATATTTATGTAACACTTTATGGTATTCTTACACAGGAACCCATTAGTAGAGAAGATCCATTTATCTCTCTAATCTCAGCTCTGCCTTTAACTTGTCCCATAATTTTGATCGAATCATTTCTATTCCTTGAGCCTCAGTATCTTTATGTGTAAAATGAAGTTTTCAAAGATTCCTTTGATTCTACTCTATCATATTTTCATGCCCATAATATGCAGGGCACATATCATTATAGACAGTTATAGTGAAATCACAGATATTTACGGATACTTTATAGCCTATGAAAACAGACACAATGAGTAAGTGGAAACCTCATTATTACAGAGATTTCCACTTATAGGAGGACTTGAATCACTTGTCAGCATTCCCTGAAACAATGCAGAACTTCATTCAGCCTTCTGAATCTGAGTAAGCAGCCGGCAGGTCACAGGGTTTCTGCAGCCTACTGAACTTTCACTACACATGGGACATGAAATCAAGAATGTGCAAAGTTAACCACATTATCCTACCACCATTTCTCTTTGGGTGGAGGGAGAAGAATTCCACCATCCCATCTAAAGAGAAAAGGAAACATGGACTAAGGTGCAAACAGTGAACCACCACGACAACCGCCCCCCCGCCCCCCGCCAAGAAGAACACCTGCTACCTTGAATCTTTATTATCAACAATCTTACCATTTTAATACGTGTGGTAAGAATCCATTTAACAAAATGGCTACCCAATATATCTTGAGTTACTTTGATATTGACTTCAGCGTGGGTCATTTCTCCCATAAGTTACCTGCTGTTCATTTCCTAGTTACATAGTGCTAGATAACTTGAACTGACTGCGAATCTGAATCTCACCAGATAAACACCACCCAGACAGATAAAATACTGAGAAAAGGCAGCCAAGATATTCAGAGACATTACATGATAATGAATACTCTATCACTCTGGTACCAGAGCTGCTCATTTTTCTTGTCCATTTGTAATGATGTACAAGAGGTTCCTTCTCTCAGAGGGAAAATAACTTCAATTATGTGTTCTTGAAAAAAGAAACATGGAAATTATCTTCTTTCAAAAGGTAGAATTAGCCCCATTTTAGAGCTGAAAGCCTGCCAGAAAAAAAATATATTTCTGATATTTTAGTTCCTTTTTTCCCCCCTATTTAACTGTGTCAAGTTTGCAGTTTGCAATTTTCTTAGGCTGCCTCTACTTTCTGACTCTTACTGAATTACTCTACTCTACTCTCAATGTCTCACTGTTTAATGGAAGGAGCACCTTTTCAGACCAAGGGAGCAAAGTCTGCTGGACATCCTCTCTGCTTCACGTTAACAGCAGTGGGCCGTAGAGAAGGAAGGGGCAGGTGAACTGCCTATGAATAATTAGAAACCCATAAATGAACATTCCTCACAGCTTCATGTGTAGAAAAGTATGCTCTTATTTCTCCTATTCATAAGGTCCTTTTCTTGGAGAATGAATAGTAAGGACACAAAGAATGAAATTTTGACTTCAAAAGTTTGAGTCTAAGTTTCAATCCCACTCCAGTTAGTCTTCAACTTCCAAAAGCTTGATTTTCTTATAACCTCTTTTTCATTTTCTCTTTTTCATGCCATGCACTGATGCCTCTAAGTCACCTTTCCAATGCCAAATTTGGAATCATAGCTAAACAGTGATGATTCTGAATTACAGCATGGTGAAGTTCCTGGATGTTACTGAAGTCAAGAGAAAGTGCTGGGTGTGCATTAAGGGGTCTGTGGTGTTTGCACATTAGGATGTTATGATGACGGAGACTGAGCTGAGAAAAAAGGGTCTCTCTTCACCCCCACCATTCTCAGTTTCCATGTGTCAAGCCAGCCTCAAGAGTGCCGGGGCCTAAGCATGCTTGTTTCTAGGCATGATGTCTAGGGCACCATTTCAGGTCCTTCAGGGTTTGAGTCTTTATTAATCGATTTCCTCATCTATAAAATGGAGGATAATATCGAATTCATTAAAGAAGATTTGTAAAATATTAAATGTCAAATATATGAAAGTTATAATTACCAGAAAGGACAGCTTACAAACCGCAGACAAAGATGACTTTCTTCTTGGTAGTGGGATGTTTGCAAAGTAATAACATCTCTTTAGTATAACTCTCCACTTTCCTATTTGGTGATAAGGTACTTCAGTGTAGTGTATCTGAATTTCGCATTAATTGTTTTAACAAGATGTGTCATTATTCTGTGTTCTTTTAACTATAAGCCTTGGAATATATAATAATTGGTGACCGTGTGTTTTGCTGCCTGTCCAAATTGTTGACCCTCTACATCCTAACCTTTGGCATTCAAAAACAAATAGTAAAGTAGGGCTTGTATTTGGCTATTCAGACCAAAGCAGCCTCCCTTTGCTTTCCTGCCTAGATGAGCTTCAAGCAGAAAACCACAGATGCTCTCTCACCTGGTGTGCAAGAAATAAGAAAGGCGAATAGGAAGAACCCCAGAAACTCACGGTTCGGGAAAAGCTAGTTCAGAGATCTTTTGCCAACCTAGTTCAAAGTTCTCATTTCACTGCTCTTTCCTCTTTATTCTTGGGGGTAATAAGATTTCTCTCAATTTGCTCCTCTATTATATGCCACTTTACATCGTCCCTACACAAAACTAAAAGAAGCTATTTCCACAATACTGTAGCTAAAAACAATATGTGTTTTTCCTTCACTAATGGGCTTTATGCAGTCATACAGAAGTAATTGGATATAACCAAGGTGAGACAATTACAAGACATTATTTCCATTGGTAGGTTTCATCTCACTAAGAGTCAAGATATAAAAATTTGATAAATGGAACAAACTATTGTTGAAGGCTATGTTTTCAAACTAAACCTTGTCTTTCTGTGCCTCACTAGTGTCTGGCAGTAACATTCTTTGAGAACACATTTCATCATTATTTGGTTACCTGGAACAATGGAA
Organism: Pteropus medius; assembly: GCF_902729225.1. Taxonomy (NCBI): domain Eukaryota; kingdom Metazoa; phylum Chordata; class Mammalia; order Chiroptera; family Pteropodidae; genus Pteropus; species Pteropus medius. Next base: position 5,874,930 of record NW_024353517.1, on the reverse strand, counting down.
AGGGCTAGTTGCTCCAACATTGAGAAGAAAGGTTTTATCACAAGGCACTGCTTTCTCTGCATTGTCCCATAGAAAAGCTATCCTCAACCAGAAGCTACACTTTTAATGGAGATATATCAAGTAGACATCATAGTGTTTCTCTTATAAGAGCCACGTTCTCTTACAAGACTACGTGCAGAATGGAGTTTTGCCAATTCCTTACTACTAGATATTTATATTGTCTCACAATCCTTGCCATTATTATGTTGAAAAAGGAGAATATTTAAATAGTACATCTGATAATTATGGACACATAAAAATATATAAGCAAGAGTGCCAGTTTGTGTGCCCATGAGGTATATGTAGGTATTAAGAAAACAGATACTAGAATGAAATACAACCAAATATTAATGGCTCATGTGGAATGGTGGGATTATGAGTAATTTAAAAATTTTTCTTTATAATTTTTAAATTATCGAACTAAAATAGAGTAAAGAATGAACGACCCTAAGAAAATAAATATCCGTTACACAAGATGGAATTTCAGTCATTTCTTTGGCATTTTCAGATATGAAGCCAGAAGTGAACGAAGAACCTGAAGTGAGGACATTTTGTTGAAAAAAACAAAGGCACCTAGATTTTCAGTCTGATATGCACAGAAACACTTTCCTACTATACAAGCTGTTTCTATCTAGTGGGCTCGACAGATGCCTGATCGTGACACCAGACACTGAAATAACATGCAAATCAGTTTTCGGTTTTAATTATGCAAATATGACACTTGGCACATCACTTTCCACGGCTGAGGTAAATTTCTGTTTTTGAGTTTTTCGTGGGAAATGCACACCAGCAAACAAATGGTTAACTCCCCCTATTTCACCTGACACAAGGTGGTTTTCATTTGAGTCAGAAAGGTTCTGTTCAGAGATCCAAGGCACTTTGGATGCAAAGAAATGGCATGTGTTTTGTGCAGTAACGATGCCACCTACGGCAAACAAGTCCACCCTCTGAGAGGCACACTGATGACAGTGGATATTTGGGCCTGCAAGGGGAGGCAGGAGAAGTGTCTCAGCAAGAGTAACAGAGAAAAAGTATTTTGCATGACCTGAAAAAATCAAATCAAAGTAACAACATGATGAGACAAAGAAGAGGAAGGAGTTAAAAGTCCTTGGATATTCCAGTAGTCTGGAAAACTGCATCCTCTGGTGAAACAAATCTACATTAAATTATCCACAAATATTAGTAGTTAGGCATTAAGACAGTTATCAAGATAAGTGAGATATACCTAGTTCCAGTCCGGAAATCAAAGCACATGACAGAGAAATAGAAGGGCAAAGCAAAGCATTGACTGGTGACAGTAATCAGTATGGCTTAGACACTTGAGTACAGGATCTAAGGGCTAACTGCTTTGGGGTTTAAATTCTACATCCACTACTTACCAATTACGTGACTCAGGACCATGTGCTTCATTTGACTAAATATTGATTGCTGAAACTACAAAATGAGGTCAACAGGATTTACCTCGTGAGTTATTAAATGTGATGGTCACATAACTCATTTACTGCCTGCACTGATTAAGAAATTATTATTATTAAAGATGTGCTTAAAGATATGCTATGTTGTTTAATATCACATAAACATATCGATGGATGATATGGATAAAGAGGAAAGAGAGGTTACAATGAAGAGAAGTTTACCAAAATATGCCAAGATGATAAGGGGCTCGAATTAGAATTTGAGAGAAAGAGAAAACATTTCACATTTCCATGCTCCACTTGTAGGGAATAAGGAACCCTGGTGCAACACTCATACACACTACCTTTACTTTAATACTTTCCATAGCATGAACTCTTTTTTTTCCTTTTTTTTGTATAAAGAAAAGAACCAAGTTAGTGGTTTTGCTAAGTGACTATGCTAAGTGACGTAGCCAAAATCACACTCCTAGTAAGTCGCAGAGCCAGGAGTTAAACATGAGTCTTCCAATCCAAGCTCAGTGTTTTTCCACTAATTTACAGCTGCCTCTATATACTCATTTAGAAATATGAAACTTACATGATCTATCATAAAGGTTAATCAAGAGAGTCAACCTCACTGATTAAAGCATGATGCTAATTATACCAGAGGCTGGAGACCAATGTGGCCCCTTTTACTTTCAGAAACATTGATTGTGGTATAATGGAGAAAGTGTGGGCTACGGAAGCAGACAAAGCTGGTTTAAATACCAAGCTATACTACTTATTTTGTATAACATTTCACAAGTTTTTAAAAATGTCTCTTAGCAATGGCTTCTTCATCTGTACATGGGTTTTGGGGCGATAGGCAGGTGAGAGGGATTGCCTCTACTTCAGGGCCATTATGAGTAATACCTAAGATGATACATGGGATGTGCTAATATTTAATAAGGCTCATGACTTGTATCAAATGCTCACAAAGAGTATGTCAAATCTGAGCTATGAATGTCTTTCAAATGTGGCAGGAAGGTGGATGAGAGAATGTGAATGACTCAGTGTCATTCATTAGCACTGCAACAGAGCAGGGGAAAGATAGTGTTGATACCAAATCTAAAGACCAGCAGCATTTAATTTCTGATCATCAATTATGATTCAAATAATAGTATTTCTAGTGAAGAAATACCGTTTTCTGTAAACTCTCAAGCAGAAATACATAGTGCTAATTTATATATTTATAAGACTGAAAATAAGATATACTGAGTATTTAGCAGGGGCCAATTTTCAAAATAATTTACATTAATTAACTCATTTGATCACCATGGCAAACCCATCATGTGGTTACTATTCTGATGTTACAAATGAGAAAACCGAGGCACAGAGATCACCTTGATGGTAACTAGAAACCTGGGATTTAAATTCAGTTGCTAACTCCAGAAAGTGCACACTTAACCGCCACATGAAATGCATCTGCATTTTTTCCAGAGGGATTGTATGACCTATTTACTTCCAGGTCATGAAATTTAGGAGAGTTTAATCATATATTATAAAGTCTTGAACTATCAAAGGAAACTTTTTTAGGGACAAGTACTACTTTTCATGATGTAATATTTCCTCTATGTAGAAAGACGGCAACTCAAAACATAACCAGCTTTCCAGGTAATTCTGATGGAGATGAACTGAGTACAAGATTTTGAGAGACACAGACGTTTTCAATGTCTTCACTAATGATTCAAGGAGGAGCAGACTGCTGTTCGAAAGACAACTTCCTTTATCAATCTCTGATACAAGCTGAAGGATTAATGCTAAATATTAAAATAGTAAAAAAGGAATGATAAATAGCACTGTAATTAGAGGTGGACAAAGAGAGAATCATGTAGAGACCTAATACTCTTACATATAAAAAGCTAAAAGATAATGCTATTTCCCAGTGATCAAAGTAATATTTTTTTTCCTGGATTATGGCCTGTGAACAAAATACTATGAAAATATTCTATTCTACGAGAACTTGGGCCTCTCCAAAATGTGCCAAGCAAAGTCTATTGGGGAAGTAACTTTAGATCCCCTGAACTATCTGCAGATTTCAGAAAAAGAGGACACACTGGATATCATTTAGTGGTAGATAAATCCCTTCATTAAATTAAAAAAAAAAAAAACACAAATGAACAAAAAAACTGAGTCAAGGAGGAGAACTGAGTTGCCCAAGGTCATCTAGAAAATGTGTACAGAATTAAGAAGAAAGCACAAATCAGAAAAGCAGGTCTAATTTGAGACTAGTTTAGTCCTCTTTCCACCAAGAAATATCCACTCAGAACACTGATGCATTCTTGATGCCCTATAAAGTATGCCCATTCTTGGCAACAAATTTTGGGAGCCCTAATCTACATTTATGCAGCATTCTGAGATCCCGAGATGGAAGATGCTGTAAAGTGAAAATCATTGCTGTTATTCTTGGCGAGCCTACACAGACTGACAACAGCTGGCACAAACAGATGTGGTCCACAGAGGATTCTGTCAGGCTGTGCTGGTGCCATCTCTGTGCAAGGCTCCTTTTCCTCGACTAACAAAGGCTCTTTCTCCTCAGTTTCTGCAGACCCCATAGCTTCTTTATACAGGTAAGTAAGTACAGAGTCCTAATCAAGCTGGCCTCAATCTCTCCTCTCTCCTTTTATCTTAAAACTACTTTCTAGTGATATGCCTTTCAGAGAGAAATACTTCTGTTACGTGGTGAATTTTCTCTTGTTCAAGGGCCTTATACAATGTCTAAGCATTGCAATAATAACATTTATGGAGTCACTACTCTGTATACTCTGTATGTGTGTGTATTATGTCCTTTGAAGTAATAAGTCTTTTTTGCTCCTTCACTTTACAGGTGAGGAAACAGACACAGAGAAGCTAAATAACTAGCTCAAATTCACACAACTGGTATAAGGAGGAAGGATTTGTATACAATCACACTGATTCTAGAAACCGCCACCCAAGTTTTAGTAACTAGAGACTAAGACTTGAAAGGATCGGGTCCAGAGTGTCATTCTAATCAGAATGAAATATTTGATATAGTGTCATGAATATACAAAGGGTTATTTTTACAACATCACCATGAATATTATCAAAAAGTCTATGTTTCACCTTCTCTACCATTCTAAGTATCCTGAGTAACAGGTAGGAAGAGCAAGCTATTACTAGCTTTATTCTTTTTCTAATCAAGAAATGTGATACAGTGACTGACTCAGGTGTTTCAGCAATGCCTCGCTCTCTTGACAATGCTAAATGTTATGGACTTAGCCTCCAACATTTCTTGAATATAAAGAGAGTCTTTTGGAGAAGAATAAGTAACTAGATGTTCAAGTACATAGAAAACATTAAGGATCACATTGTTTTACTTATGAGATGTAACCCAGTAAGCTTCTAATCAAGAGAAAAATTAAACATAACTGAGAAGATGACAATATATAATACATTTATTCAAAGAACACTTGCTGAGCACCTACTAAGTACTAGCACTAAAATAATTAAGACATGGATCCTGCCCTCTAGGAGATATAGCAGAAAATTTTTGACATCTCCGAAGTAAAATTGTTTAATCATTGCTATCAGAACACAGAGAACAAGGAGATAGTTCAAACTGGGGAAATGAAGGGACACTCACAAGAAAAGGTGGCATTTTAATCAGTCTTGGAAGAAGGTGGAATTCGAACATCCAGAGATGTAGCAAGAATGATATTCCAAGTAAAGACCACAAAAGGTATACACAAGAGTTAAGTGACGAGTTCTTACGTTTCATTTCAGGTAAAAATACATGTAATTGACCTATAGCTCTCATGTGTCCCTCTATGTTCCTTTCTTTCAGTGTCTACACATTGCATGAAGGTGTCAGTAATATTTTAGTGACAGGGAGGGAACTGTCTGCGGGTACAGTCAACCAATGTGTGCGGCTGCATGGGATAAGGTGTCTGCAGATCAGCTCAGGCCCCTGGCAGGGCAGGTCACCTGTTCCAGAGCAGGGCAAACACTACTTACTGAAATATATGATTTTTGCTGATCTTAAAAAATTATTGCTTTAATGAGAAGCTGAAGGAAATGAGCATCTAAGTGGCTGTGATGATTTCTGATGCTAACAGCTCAATACTTAAAGAAAGGCCAGGGTAGAGAAACATGAGTGTCCCGGGATTTTGTTACAAGGGCTCTGATGACACATAGAGGGTGAGAAGAATGATGGAAGCTGTTTCTGTTTGTTTGTTTGTTTTTACAGGTTCCATATAGTTACGTGCAGTTTTTACATAAAAGCATGGCTGTAAGTTTCCAGGAGTTCTCTCCATTTCCTCCTTAGGCATCTACGTACCAGTGGATATGAGGCACCATCACACAAAGTCAGTGTAATCATAAAGACAAACTGAAAAAAACTCAATCGTAATTTGAAATGTTTCAAATGCACCTCATCCTTCCAACCTTCCAACCTCCCATTAGGCAAAGTACTCTGATTGCCCTCATTCAACAATGAAGAAATTACAACAGAGTTGTAAATAGAGTGCTCAAAGTGTTGCAGCCAGGATTCAAACACGTCTATATTCCATGGCCTTAACTGCTACATCATGTGTGGTACTGCAATTGATGCATTGTGAGTATGTTTTCTCTTTTCTACTTTCTAAACTTTTGGCTATGTTGTTATGTTGGTCTCATAACTAAAAACTAAAATGTGTTCATCCAAATTGCATTTACTGAGTGAGCAAAAGGAGGCAGATACTGTATTAGTCAGCATTTTGATAATAAAGGTAAGGATAAAATTAGAAATGCAAAACACCTCATGACACAGTTGCTTAAATTGACACTAAATGTAGCCGATACTATTTCCTCTCTATGGAAAAGACATGGATAGAAATATCTTGAAGGGTAAAAGAAAAGGTCTTAGATGAAGATAAAAACAATGATAAGAGATAACCATAATTACCAACCAAAAATATGCAGATATCGTGCTAAATAGATGTTCTACAAATTGCATGTAATATCATTAAACCTCTGCAAATGAAGTAACAGAGGCCTGGGAAAAGTTAAATAAGTTCCCTAAAGTCTTGAAAGTAGCACAGGAAGAGCCAAGACTCAAATCCAGGTCTCTCTGGCTCTATTATTTGTGTTCTTCACCACCATACTACCTCTAGAAGAAGGAGAGTGATGTGGAAAGACGAAAGAATGTTTTACTCTTCTCTTATTCTACCTAGTTCTGACTATAGGGATTTTGGTATTTATAGAATCCGTCTATATTTTACACTGCTATTTATCATCCTTTAAAATGTGTTATTGCTTGTGCCAAAGGGAACATAGAAATTAGGCCAACCTCTCACTTCCAACTTGTAGATTAAAGAAATTTGGAACATTTTTGGGAGGCATTAGAAAAATTAAAGGTAAAATTAGGAAATAAATGAAAACTCTTTAAAAAAGTGGAACTATCCTTTTGAAGCAAAATATTATTTTTCATTTCAAAGAGCAGTTCATACTAGCATTACTACGGCAAACTTAGAAGCTTACAGGTTTAGGTTTACAGAGCATTAACTTCCAAAGGGAAAGCCTAACCCACGGCCAACAGTAAGGAGGTCAGATTGAGACTGGTATGCCATATACCATAATGAACACTAGATTCTAAAGCCAGAAGACTAGGATTTAAGCCTTAATCTGACACATACTAGTCACATGACCTTGCATATGTTATATAACCTTTCTACACCTCACTTGTCTATTCTGGATCATGTAGGTTCTACCTATACTTCACAAGCTAGGCTTGCAGATGACTACCCTTGGAAGAATATAAATGTTTAACAGTTTGTCAAATTTAAATATTAACAATATCTTGAATAGAAGACATGAACTATGACGGAATAGGTTTACCTGTGATTCAAGTCAGGGGAAAGACAGCGATTTCACAGGTCAGGGAAGCATATCTTCCCTGTCTTAGAAATCCTGTTCTGAATTTCCTCAGCTCACTCACTGAGCCAGAAAATGAGCTCAGAACTCCTGATCATATGAGACACAGACAGACAGTACTAATATCTTTCTCCCAGGTTCTCTCATGTAACACCAAACCTCTTACAAACAGATGGTACGAGAAGCTCTATGACTCTGAGCAAATCACCTTCTTGAGTCTCGATCTCTCCAGTGGTTGAATAGATATAGCGAAGGGTACTAAATCTAACCATGTGGAAATCAGACTTTATTAGGAAGGAGTGAAACAATATATTGTGAAAATGCTCTGGAAACAATAAAATGTCAAACAAAGGCCAGGGACAGCCAACACCTCTCTTTAAGCCACTGTGAGGACCTAGTCACTTGGAAATATAATTGATTACACAAGCACAGGCAAATCAACTTCTCTTGCCAAGATTCACTGCCCTTGGTAAAATAACAGCATTTTGGCCAGAGAGGAAATTTCATCATTTTCCTTTGACTTTGGTTCTGACTTTTGCAAGATGCATGTCTAGAATTTAGGAACTGTAGTTTACAGCATGGGACTGGACTATAGTTCAGAGCCTGGAGTGAGCAACTTGATCACTGGTCAGCTGAGAAGAGATCTGCTAGCTACAGACCCCAGGACGAAATCCCCCCAACCCTGACGCACCAGAGTACACAGGCTCTGTAACTGGCCAGGCAGCAGAAGAGTACTGAATGCCTAATACATGCCCAGCACTGTGATACAGAAAGAAACAGGTTTACAGAGCTCTTGCTGTGTCAAGTACATCCTATCCTTCTCTCATTTAATCTTTCTACCTCCTCAATGAGGCAGGCACTATTAGGCCTAATTTACAGATCAGTTGGTGGAGGTGACTAGAGTAAAAATAATAGAGCTGGGATTGTAATCCAGGTTTAACTCTGACTTTTTGTCAGTTGAACAAAAGTGCCTGCCCTCCAGGAGCTCACAATCTAGTGGGAAAGTCAGAAAAGCAACTCAATAGACTGTGAGCTCCTTGAGGGCAAGGACTATGTTTTATTCTTTCTTGTATCTTCAGAGTCAAGCATGGTGTCTGGCATGCAGAAGGTGCTCAGTTAGTGCTTGCTGAATGAATAAACCACAATCGGATGAGTTCCCTCCTAAAATAAAAATCTAATCATATTACTCCTCTGTGTTCACAAACCTCTGCTGGCTGTTCTTTATCAATCCCTTGAGTGTTACTTAAAAGAGTTCTTTGCAGCCCTACCTCCATGACCTCTACTTACACGATTCATTGCCTTCCACAATCTCTGTGTACCACCTCCATATCCGCCGACCATCCTGGGATGGTGTTCAACAAGTGTTTATTGAATGAACAAACGGATATGATAAGGGATAGATTTGTGCTACACACGAGCCATGGATATAAAAATATCTTCTGAACACCAAGGTTAGATTCATCCATTAGGAAGCTTCACAGAAGACAAGACAATTGATTTGGGCCATCTAACTCTAAAATTTCTAAGGCCAGATGACATTGCATAGGGAAAATTCAATCTTTCTTTTTACTGTTAATTAGATAAATGACATCAGAATAAACATTTTTCTTTAAATCAGAATATGAGCCATGCCAAATTCCATCTTCTCCCAAAAGATATGGGTGTAGGCCAAAAGCCTATCATATACATTGTTTTTCTTCTCCTGAGTACTTAGGGAAAATTAAGTCTCATTTGGCAAGCAGTGGCTCTCAGCAAGGTCATGGTTCTTCAGTAGCAGTGTTTGGGACAGTTAAGGTAACGACTATGTTTTTCAAAAAGAAGAAACTTCAGCCATCTTTGAAAATAAGATACCTGGTTAACCAGGAGAACATGGGAATATTCAAAGCTTTGGTCAAGAAATCAAAAAGAGTCAATAAGAGAGCTGGAGACACTCCAAAGTTAGGTCTTCCATCCTTGAACCCAGTATTGCATGGGCCATATTGCACTTCATAAGGAGACAAGACATCTGCCTCTATTATACTGAGATGTCAGGCATCACTCAGTTTGCTCATCTGTAAAATGAGGCAGCTGAAATTGAACTAGATAATCCCCTGTAATTTGGAAACTGAAAATGAGAAAGCATGGAGAAAAGAGATAATTTGTAACCAAGCATCCAAATCTAAAGACTCATAAGAATGCCATAGAATTCTTTTATTATCCTGACCTTTAAAGCAAGAAAAATTGTCCTTTCAAAGAGCCTGACATCGAGACTCTCACGTCAGTACATATATTTCACCCCAGCAGACATATACCAGGTGCTTTTGCTGTTGCGCAAGCTAAAGTCTTAAAGCTCCTGCCTAATATCTTTTTGAAGATTAGAAGCAACTTTCACATCCTTGATGTTGAGGTCCTCATCCTTTTTTTCTGTACTGCCTGCAAATGCCACACTGAGATAAGAGATAGAGCAGAAGCAAAGCTTCCGCTAGATGAACACACTTGTTGAGTCTATCTTACATCATTGATTCTTCTAATGGTTGCCCTCAGAACATTTCCATTTCCTCCCTTGGCTTGCCCATCCTCTAAGTCATGGGTTCTTTATCCTGGCTTATCACTTGGGGAGCTTAAAAAATAACAATTTCCACCCTCCCACTCCCCAGAAGAACAATTAAACCAGTATCTCTGGGGGTGAAGCTCAGAAACTGATGTGGTTAAAAAGCTCCCAAGTAATTCTGATGAGAGATGGAGACAAGAACAAGTGCTAGGTTAAACACTGGAGATCACACACTGTGTTAACTTCTCTATCTTTTTCATTGTCTGGCATTTCTCTGGGGAACCTTCCGTCCACCCTGCACCCATGACACTCATTAGATTTTTCCCAAGAGACAGTTGTCACGGTAAGACCTGCAAGAGAGAATGTGGGGACAAGTGGGAGCCACTTGCCTTAGTTTAAAGGAGTGAGAACTGTCTATATCTTCCCTTTATCATCCCTGCCTTTGGTATAGGCCAGTGGCTACATAAAATCATTCAGAGGTAAAGTCATGTACTTTAACTGCATGAATCATCTTCAAAGGTTCAATATTGATAACTGTTGTAATCAATAATAATAATGGCTACATTTATTAGGCACGTATTATGCGCAGGGCACTGTGCTAAATGTTGTAAATAGACTATTGCATTTAATAATCCAAAAATCCTTGTGAGGCAAGTATAGTTAACAACCATTATATAGATGAGGAAACTGAGGTTCAGTGAGAATAAAGCATGGCACATTCTGGCCAGAGTTGCCTGACTCCAAAGCCTATAATCATACACGTGATGATATCCTGACCTAATTACTATTTTCACAGAGATGGAGGGAGTATAAAGCTCTCCGTATGTGAACATTTGACTCCAAGAATAAGAAGTCATCCTTTGAACCTGTTTACGTGCCTGATGACATCCCTGACACTGGCCTAAATAAAAGTCATACTGTGTGGGAAAATGGGGTGAGGTGGTTGGTAGCAGCAAGAAAGTTTAAAAATTTTTAGAAGAAAATCAGTTGGTAACTTTGAAGTGTTTTAGGCATAAGTGATAGGGCTGGCAGCTAACCTCAACACAGGCAGTGTTCGCAAATGTTTTTCCCAAAGATTCAAATGGCAGTCTGAAAAAATGAGCTGTGCAGTGGGCTTGTTTTGCTAGTTGATCAAGAAAGCTTCATGGAGAAAGAAAGAGAAGCTGCAGCTGTGTGTGAGTGATTGGAACTGATGCCAAGGAAGGCCAAAATGCTTTCCTCAGCACTTTGCCCTTCTCATTTCTGGCTACCTCCTCTCAGCGGAGATGTATCCCTATGTAGGAAGGGGTAAACCAGAAATCATTTTCTTTAAGAAGAGTAGAGAAGGTTGACCAATAGAGCAAGAAACATGCATGCAACTCAGAATTCTTTGGTTCTAATGGGACACGAGGTTGTACTAAAGCAAACAGCTTGAATTTGGGAAGTTTTCTTCACCAACAGAGGCAAATAGTGTCTCAGAACAGCAGGTTTTAGCCGTTACCTTCTTGATCTCAAGTGGAGTGCTGCTGCTGTGGATATGAAGCATGCTCTTCTTGCCATGCTGGCCTCATAACTGCCTGGTGGCCTCACTGAGACAAATTAGATGAGGTGATGGGCTCCCTGACTTTCAAAGCCCCTTGTATTCTGGCACTAAGATTTGTTTTGAAACTTACCTTCCACTTAGCTATACTTCCTATTCCAGACCCGTCTACTTACTATACTCTCAACACAACCACAGAGGCTATATTGAACCTCAAGCTCACTGCTTTCATATGTACACTGCTATGAATGCCAAGAGCCAGACATTCCTGACCATGCTCTTTGGGGTCATTGCAAATCCTAGTTTAGATGCCTCATTCTTTGATCCACTGAGCCCATAGCCCCTCCTCCTGCCTCGCAGAGCACAGCATAGTAGTTGAGAGCACAAACACCAGAGCCCGCCAACTAGATCCACTGCTACTGACTAAGTGACCTTGGGCAGATTACTTACTTACTGTCTCTGTGCTCCAGTTTCCTCAGTGCAAAATGAAGATAATCACAGTACCCTCATATTTCTGAGGGCTCTTTTGAAGATGACATAGGTCACTAAAGTACATGGAACAGTGCTTGATATATAATAAATGCTATATAAGTATTGAAAAATAAATTAGTACCTCTTTTGAGGCAACAATTACTGTCTAGCCAGTAGTTTAGTTACATGCTTTTAGCACAATGTGGGGACTCTTAAGAGTTTGTTTTATTAACGGTGTCTGCACTTTCTATAGCATGGGCCCGGCACCTGACCCACAGAAGACAAACAGTAAATGTTCATTGAATTGAAATGTGCTGAATTATTGAATAGCAATACTGCATTCCTATGATTCTGCAAACTGAATACCAAAGAAAGAGGCTTTGGCTAAGTTTGAGTACCTTCGTTATCCAATAGCATGCTCCCAATAACAAAGAGAGAGAACTATCAAAAGAAAATTTTGTTTTTCTTGGAGTGTTGTATAATTTTGGTCTCATATTAACATGCCTCAGGGAATAAAATATGTATTTACATAAAAATTTCTGGTAATAGCATCTTGAAAAGTAATTAAATGAAACAACAGATTCTATCTGCTGAGGGCTCTGTTTCCAACAGTAGGTATGTGACCATTTTCTGAAGTGAGACATGTGACAATGTCCTGAAGTGAGACCTGGACATCTGCTCCCCACAAGCAGCCTTTATCCATGAGCCACAGTGAAGGACTTAGCTCACCTTTGACTTCTGGAATACATAAATATCTGAGGAAAATGCGAGAACCTAGCAGGCATTAGATTCAGTGACATAATTCTACGGGTGAGGTAAACATAGGTGTTTTATAAAGTAAGAAAGCATACTTCCTTCCTCTTCTCTGCCAGCTTCTCTCCCCAAGAAAAGCTCAAGAGAGAATTTTGCAACTAAGAACCTGAAGAAGATTTTAGAAATTGTCTAGTTTAACGGTTCTAAATCTGGTTGCCCCTGGAGCTTGGAGTGTCCATAATAACTGTATATTAGAGCTTCAGGGGTTGATTTCAATTTTAATGAGCCTAAAAATATATAAGCATTTATCTGGGATTAGACTGTTTATTGCTAGATTATCAACTCAGTGACATTGGTTACGTTGTTCTACATAGTTTTGATTGGTCAATGTGTATGCGCCTTGGAGTATAAAAACTGGAAAAAAATAATATATATTTACTTAATAAATGAGGTTTGCTGTGCAGAAGCTTCAGCACAAGGAGCTTAAACTACAATAATAAAATGAAGCCTTCTTGTTGATGAGAAGGTCCAGGCTGAGATTAAACTAACACAACTCAGATTATCTGACTCTAAGTCTAGTATTTCATTAACTATGTCATAGATGATACTTCTGATTAGAAGGCCTGGGCAGGGATGTTATTGTATCATTGTGCCTATCTTTATATTTTGTGTGTAATGTCTTTGCACCCACGGAATACAATTTCATGACCCTCCTTCTGTTTACTTACACTAGCTTTCTTATTACAGTAAGTTAAACATATAGATAACTAGAAACACACAAACATAAACAACTCCCCCCATTAACTGACCGTTCATTTTCATAAACTTATTTTTAACAAATTTTATGGGGCTTTCCCTCATTTTGGGTTTTTTTGCTTTTCTGTAAGATTAGGAAGTAATCAGGGTGTACAATCAAAAACCCAGACGGGAGAGGCAGATGGACAAAGAGCAGCAGCTTTTACAAACTGTTTCCCTAGGAAACCAGGCAAAAAGCAGAATTTTGACCAAATATAGAACTGGCAGTCAAAATGTGGAAATAGAAACTTTGAGTCGTGGACTGGTGGGAAACCCCAGCAGCCCATCTCGGCAAACCACATACAGGAGGTGAAATCAAAGTAGAGGCATGTTTCGTTGGGCAAATCCAGTAAGCTTACAGGACGTGCACTTCCCCAGTGATAATTCCGGGAAGAGAAGTGCACGTGGTTCTCCAGTGAGTGTCCTGAGTCATTGATGAGAAAGGAAAAAGGAAAGAAATGAGTCCTGCTACAACCGAGGAGCCCAAGTCCATGGACTACAGCCGGACTCATGTTAAAATGCACAATCTGACTTAGGAGTTTGGATAGAGGTCCCTTTCACCTTGTTATGATTTGTCTGAGTGAATATGAAAAGAAGCCTAGGAGAGTTCCTGGGCTACTCACTGTCGATGTCACAGAATCTGTGATAACATGTGGCTTAAAATATCCTTTGTGCAGTTTTTCACTGACTCATCCCTACACACATGGGCTTTAGATAAAAATGAACGCTTGCTTTCTCTTGTATTTTAATGTAGGATCTTATATCACTGGACACCTTATTCTCCTGCATAGTCATCTTGTTTTAAGATAAAAGAAAACAGAGAGGTATCTGAGAATAGAAAGTGACTGTTGCTATACCTCAATTTTGTTGCCAAGTACAACATACATGTCTCCAGTTCCTTCCATGCATTAAGGCTTTAAGGGGGTGCCACTTTATTGGCTAATGGGTATGTACCAAAACTGTCTGCAGTGATAGAAAGAGAATGCATGTGGTGCCTGGCTGCTGTTCAGTAAAAAATGATACTTCATTTGTATTTCAAGGTCATTATTGACATCCTTGGATATTCAGTACAACTCAGTAATTTGCATGGGTGTTTACTCTGCTTGCCAATGTGAACTACAATTAGGGTGAATATAAACTTTTTGCAATAACAACCCAGCATAGTCCTACTCCTGAAATGCCCCCTGTTCCACTTCCCTCAAGTCGTTTGCACTTGCCAAAGTAACCATAACAAACCCTGCTGCATGTCGCTTGGCCTTGGCCTTGGCCCGACCAAGCAACAGCCCTGACAGGCACTGAGGATGGTAAGGGCAGGGAGAGCCTACACAAGTAATTAACAAGAGACTGGAAAAGTACAAGTTGAGAACTGCGTAGTGTGTGTGTGAGTGCGTGTGTGTGTGTGTGTGTGTGTCTGTGTGTCTGTGCACTGATACATAGAGTAATAAAGGCAAAAAGAAGAAAAGAAAGGCTTTTCCTCCTAAAAATTACACAATCTGTTACCATTGGATTGAAAAGTCAATTTCTTGTGTACGCATCACGAATTTAAATTTGGAAACAAATTTTCCTTGTGTGACATTTCTTGCTTTGCTATTAACATAGCAAATTCCCAGAAGACAGAAAGAAAGAATATGAAAACAGAAAATCTGAGTTTAAGTCACGGTCTGGCCAATAACTAGCTATGCAACTTTGAGCAGGTTTGAAGGCTTCAGTTTTGCTACCTGCAAAGAAAGTGGATTTACTATGGATATTGTATTCACTTCACAAGGTTATAGTGAAGATCAAATGAGGTAATATCTTTATTCAACTAACAAATATTTATTGAGCTTTCTTTTCTTGTCAAGCACTGTTCAAGGAGCTGAAGATATTGTCGAACACAATGTCTCTGCCTCACAGAGCTTACATTCACTTGTGTGCAATGTGTGTGCGTGTGTGTGTGTGTGTGTGTGTGTGTGGACAGAGAGAGAAAGAAAGAGAGAGAGAGAGAAAGCAATATACAATACATACATATTAAAAAGATATACATGCATATATACATTATACACCCATGTACACAATATCAGGATAGCGATGAAGACTATGAAAAATACATGTGAAAGAAATTGTAAATAGTAAAATGGCATACAAGTCAAACTATTATCTAACGTTATTACATTAGGGCCCTAGATATAAGCTATCTGTAGAGTAATCTTTCCTTTCCTCCCTTCCTCCCCTCCCCTCCTCCTTCCCTCCCTCCCTCCCTCCCTCCCTCCCTTCCTTCCTTCTTTCCTTCCTTCCATAGTATTGGCTAAGAGCATACCTTGAAAACTGCATTAGAATACAGTTGAGAACTTCATTAGGGTGCAGATCTATAAAGGAAGTAAATTAGAAGCAGATCCAGCCTTTAGGAAGCTTACAGGTGGCATAAAGGCATATATAAATTACTATCGTCCTAGGTACATAATGATAAAAGTCATCTCAGAGAAGAGTAGATCTAATGCCATGGAAATGCCTCCAGAGAGAGACCACTTTCCACTTGGGAGGGAAAAGGTTTAGGAGGCACCTCCTGGAGGTGAGTGAAATGCAGAGCCTAGGGCAGAGAGGGCTTTCCAGAAAGAAAGGAGTAAACAACAGGAGTATATCCTAACATGGCCTGGTGACACTGGATGGCTCCCAGTGTACAAAAGAGAAATTAATCTCAGAAGATAGAGCAGGGGATCTGTCAGCTCTCCCACATTGGAGAATCAGCTTACTTAATGTTCTCAGCTCCATTTACTTGGTAGCAGAAAGTCCTTATTTCTGCTGGGAAACTCAACTCTCCAGCCTCCAAGTCCCGGTCTTAATCAGAGCAAAACAAGATCTCTGTTTCATAATAAAATTTCCCCTAATTTTGCAATTTTTCATAACTATTTTAAAGGGTCCTTTTGGTAATAATGGCACAATGATTCTTTTAAAGATAATTTCTAAGAAAATGATAAGTAAGAGTATCTTCTTCTTCTGGGTCTGCAGCTCTACTTACTTCCTAAAGATAGCTTTCGAGAAAGCCAAAGCCTTTCCTACAAATTTAAGTAAGTGATTCTTTTTTTCTTTTTGCTGCTGGTGTCTGCATGCATCACTGTCATTTTCTGCTACTGATTTGGGGATAAGGTTGAGTAGTAAGAAAATGTTCTTCCATTACTGCAGGCATCTGTATTATGAAGTTAGAAAACTAAAGTTATGCTTTTTGGCTTTATTTCAAACACCCTTCTTATGATGAAGGGTGTGAACTGGAAATAAAGATGTCTTCTTTCAATTGAGAGATTGTGAGCATTCTTGCTTGATAGTCCAAATAAATGGATGAAAGATGCCAACAGTATGTGGCTCCAAATCAGCATATTCTTAAAGCCACAGAGAACTGAGATAATCTGAAATGATCCAATTTAGAAACACTTCTCTAATTGTTAGGATTTAAGAACAAAATCCGAGCAGACAGTAAGAAAGCACATGGTCATAGTCCAAGTTTCTGATTTCCCTGAAAATTGGGAAAGAAAAAAAAAATGTTGATGATGAAGGAGGAGGAGGAGGCGCAGCCTCAGCTCTGTTTGTAAAATAATCATTTTAACAAACGCCAGAATAAAATGATTCTTTCTTCTGTTGGATGCTCTTTTAGTAGCACCAATCATTCAGTGCATAGTGACTTATAGTTAACAATTCTAATGACCATTTTGTTGCTTCTTCCTCATACCAGAGGAGATTAGAACCAAGAAACATTAGAAGGTGGTAAAAGACTCTGAGAGGCAGCACAGTGACAGCAGAAATGGCAGATGACAGCCTGAGGGGACAGCAGAGAAAAATTACTGAATTTCAGCAAAGCACAATAATGAATGGTCATAATGATGACCTTGAGTCATCAAGAGGTTTCAAATACTTAGAAAGGCCTCTGTGGAAGGAGAGAAATATGAAATGTATTTTAATAAGGTTTTCATCCAAAGCTATTAAAATTTATTATTATTATTATTATTATTATTATTATTACTATTATTATTATCTCTGAAAGAGGATAAAGTCTAAGCTTCGTGGAAAAATCAGGTATAAGGTACAAAGTGACTATACAGAGCATCTATATTAACACATTCAATTGTACAAGAAATTCATCAGTTCCCCGTAGAGGTCAAATAGTGTTAAAACTAAACACAACACATACACACACACACACACACACACACACACACACACACACAGAGTATTCAGTCTTGGCAAACTAAAGCAGGATAATGATAAATAAAGACTAAAATGCTATTTACTTGGCTAGAATGCACACAATAAAGGCAAAAAGAATACCATAATTTTAAAAACAGGTAAAAGGACACAATCTTAAAGGAAGTGGCTCTTATTATATTCTTGACAGTAAAAAAATAATGAATGAACTTTTCTGTAGATTTTCACAATTTACAAACACACTTGTGCCATTATCTGCATTTCTTTTAACCACTTTGTAAAGTGGGCCATTCTATGATTGCCATTCTATACCTGATGAGTCTGAGGCATCGCAGCAGTTTAGGAGTTGGCCCACAGTCACAAGGTTGCTGCAGCTGCAGTGTCCAGCTCTACTGAGTTTCAACCCCCTATGCCTTCCTTTGCCCAACACTACTCCCTTAGTCAGAGGCATCTCTGTCCAGAGACACCTCAAAACTCATGTTGTTACTCATTATTATGAGTTGCCTATTAAATGCCAGCCACTCTCTGTGTTTTCTCATTCAATCTTCGCGACCAATTTGTAAAGAAGAGATTATTAATCCTCATTCTTCACATGAGGAAACAGTTATTGGGAAGATGAAGTTACCTACCTACATCAGCAGACTTATAATCTAATTTAGTGTGGCCTTCTTTTTGTGTATCTCTTTTCTTCTTTCCAAAAAACTCAGGATTTATCTCATTTAATTATATTTTTCCTTATAAGAGCATGTGTTAGGCCTTATTCATCTGCATACCTAATGTGGTACACAGGTTAGCAGTGGTGTACAGAATATGTTAGTGGAATATATGGTGTATGAATAATAAAAAGAGCATAAAATTTGGAATCAGAAAGATGAGGATTTACATTTCTTCCCCATCATTTCTGAGCTACGCATTCTTGGGAAATTTCTCATAATGTTCAGGGATTCTACGTGCTCACTTAGTGAGGCAAAATCATATGACATATTCTGACCAGAAATCAACCAATACTTCCCTCATTAAGTTAGGGTCCAAATGATTTCCTCACATTTTTTGGGGTGACCCATTCAGAAAGGTTTTAGAAATAGTTTAACAAAATGCTTAACCTATAAAAATAAATCTGAGCTATATATAAGCTACCCCAAATGTAATATCCTTCATGGCAGATTTGTTTGTTACACTAACATTTAAGCATTTTCATTTGTTCACTCATTCATTCATTCATTCATTCATTCATTCATTCATTCATTCATTCAAAACTGAGGGAAATCTGCTGTAAGACAGCACCATCATGGAAACAGGCTCCAAAGAAGAGGGATCTGCTGATATTGGAACAGAAACTAGAGTAATGTGATGAGAGTATGAAGAAAGACATATGAAGTGATGTTTCTGGGAACTTTTCAAATAGCTTTTCATCTAGCAGTTGGTTGGGTGAGTAAAGAAATGCTAGAGAGCACAGCTGAGGTTTTGGCAATTTCCCACAGACGCGGTATGACCAAATTGGGGCCATGTTTGGGCCACAACTTGTTTTAGAATAGGAGGATCCTCTGTCATTTCCAAATGGTCAAGCTCCTGTCTTCCAATAAGCTACACGAGGGTTGCCTAGGTGAAAGAAGCAGCCCTGATGTAGACATCTCTAGCACTTAATGATTTTAAGATTCTTAGTGTGCTCTAATTGCCCATTTCATTACACAGACATATATGAATTAGTTTAATATGGCCAGTTCGGGTGCCCGCTCCACTTCTGTAATTCTTCAGGATTGACCTTTTAAAATGGCTGCTTTATTTTAAGACTCCTCTTAATGTGATTTTTAATGGAATTTCACTAGTATGCAAATGAAAGAAGCCTAAAAGATGATCATCCCTATTTCCTAGCAGGAGAAGTTCTGTTATGCCATCTATGACATAGCTATAGGAAGATTTAAAAACAGCTTTCAGAGAAACTCATCTTCGTATAATTCAATTGGATTCAACAAGTGTTTGTCAATGATTTTCAACCTTATCCATCTTCCTTATAGAGTCAAAGAGCATCTCCCTCGAAGAGATACCAGAAACTGAGGGGCACATTTATGACCTACAAGAAGTCACAAATAAATCAACTTTTAAAATACCCTTAACAATTTTTGAGGATTGGATAACAAGCCTCATACACTTAGTTAACTATTAAGTAGAGAATAAAAGATGAAGAAAATGGTGATTTCTAAAAATAACACGATTGTATTAACTATTACTGTATAACAATGAAAACTTCGTGGAGTAAAAGAACATACATTTATAAGCTCACGGTTTCTGTGGGTCATGATTACAAGTCATAGCTGAATCCTCTGCTTCAGGGTCTCACAGGCTACAAGCAAGTCATCAGCCTGGGTTGAGGTCTTACCACTAGGCTCGACTGGGGAAGTATCTGCTTTCAAGTTTCTGTGGTTGTTAGCAACATTCAGTTTTTGCAGGCTGCTGCACTGAAGGCTTCAGTTTCTTTCTAGCTACAGGCTGCCCTGGGTTCCTTGTCACATGGCCATCTCCATATGGTGGCTCATAACATGGCAGCATATTTCTTCAAAGTCACCAAGAGAGAGAGTGTCCTCTCAGGATGGTGTTACAATCTTATGTAACATAATTATGTATAAGTAACCACGTACATCTCATCATCTTTGCTTTATTCCATTGGTTAGAAGCAAGTCATAGGGCCTGCCCACACTCAGGGGGAGTTCCATACACAAAGTAGTGAAACCCGGGAGGTAGCTGAGGGCCACCTTAGAGTCTATCTGCTTTCGTGACATTTTCTGCTTTCTGTGTAAGCATCTTTCTATGAGGCCACATTGGTCTTAAATGAGAAAAAGAGGGGCTTTCATTTCCTAATTAAGAGAATCTTTAGGCGTTGATGTCAATTTTACCCTGTCATAATTTGTTTGAAATAGAATGTGTATTTTTCCTTTGTAAAGTAGAAAGATAAAGAATGGTAAATAATGGAGAAAACAATTTTTGTTGATGATGTTGTATAATTCTTTCACAACAGAACTGGGCACTTCAGGGATTTTTTTGTTTTTGCTTTTGAGATACATTCATCCTCTTATGAAGTTCAACCTTGAACTCAACATCGGTGCAAATGGCCTGGTCTATACCTACCTTAAATCACCTAAGAAGTGGAGACACTCACATAGGCAACTGAATCACTTAATTAAGGGTTGGTACAACCTGCCCTTGGGATAAAGTGTAGCTGTTTGAACAATTTGGTGCACCCTCTCAAGAAATATAAGGGAGGATTTTACCTAGAGCATTTCCACCAGAATATGGTACTGACCGCTATCTATTTTCTCTCCAACATGTTCCTTTTTTTAATGCTTTCCTCTTAAAAATATTATATTTTCATCTAGTCTACCAAAAATAAATTCTAAATTAGAGATGAGAAATCTTTAGTTCTAGTACTCTTTCTTTTTAATAAAAAGGGCGATTTCAATTACCAAAATTTAAAACTGGCTTCCAATGTAAGAGGAAGGGATATAGCAGCATAGACATTAAAGTACAAGAAAAGGGAAAACTGAAAATTAAGAATTCTGAATACATTATTCTAGAGGGTTTTCTATAACAAGGTCAGCCTTCAATATTTTTGAGGAGAAAGAGCACACTACTCTTGATGCATATTAAGGTAGTTATTATATGTTCATGTAATGCAAAGGGCAATTAGAGCACACTAAGAACTTTAAAATCATTAAATGCTAGAGTTGAAATAGAACTTTATGATCATCTAGCCCAGTCCCTACAATTCCAGGAAGACATGGGGCTTAAGAGAGACTTGCCTAAGAGTAGACAATAAGTCGATGGTGGAACTAGAACTAGAACTATGGTATACTGGCTCCTAAACTTAGCATAGTTTAATGACATCACTTCTTGATTTGTTTTCCTTCATACACAAACATATATACATGATCCAGGAGATACACACTTGAAGCTATTTCTCCAATTTACTTGAGCTGTCTGTTTCTCCTCCTACTTGCCTTCCCTCCTTTCTTTCTTGTGTTTTTATGTCTGCTTTTTTGAACAGGTAAGGAAGTTAAATTAATGAATATAGAAATTCAGGCTACTTGTTCATATCTTACCATTCCTCAGTACTGGTTAAAACCACCCCAATCCTTCTGTGATGCCTTCTCAGTATACTCAAGCCCACGACCGACTTGACACACTGCCTTGTCTCTATCAATAAATCTGATCAGTACCATAAGTCTGAACACTTAAGTTATTTAATTGTTTCAATCCTTCCATCTTATTTATCTATCATCTGGTAGGACTATCCTCTTTTTTCATGTTATACATATATCTAAGCCGAATGTTAGGTATGTAGAAATCACTTAAAAATATTTCTGGATTAAAACTATAGCTTCATAATCATAATTATTCTAAATAGCTCAGGATCAGAATGGAACCAAAAGGTAATCTTGCCAATGACTTACACAATGCAATTTTAATATTATAGTTGCTAAGGCAGCATGCATGCTCTGGGATAGCAAACATTAAAGTAATAAGTATGTCATTACCTCTGAAGGCTCCATTTCCTGGTCCTCTGTATGGTCTTTCCACAAGGTGGAAAGAGCATAGACTTTGAAGTTAGAAATGCCTGGGTTCAAAGCTCAGTTTTGTCATCTATCCTCAGGCAAGGCATTTAATATCTCTGGGCTTCAGATCCCACATTGCGAAGAAGAATGGTAACCCACACTTAGCAGAGTTATCATGAAAATTAAATGAGAAATTGTATAAGAAGAAGTCTAGCCCAAAGTCTGTTGCAAATTGAGTACTCATTAAATATTAGTTGTCCTTACTTATCTTCATTAAGACACAAGACTAATTTAACTCAGCTTAGGCCATTCAGGGTCAACAAAATGAAATGAGGTTTACAAAATGAAAAATTTCCTAATCTAAATTATAGTGTGGTATGCTAAAAGACCAATGCATTACTGTATACCTACGGTGGGACGGAGAAGAGGGAGGAAAACTACGTCATTTCTGCTATGAATAAAAAGTGAAAAGAGAGAAAGGAAGGAAATCAAGCATAAAATAGTGAAAATTTACCCTTACCCTTAGTGTTCACGGCAAAGATGCTGGAAAACAAGGAGATTAAGAGTACTAGGAGGAAAGATTATTAGGAACTTGAAAGTTGGGAACTCATTTATGTCAAAACTAAGAGTTCAAATGTTTCCAATCACATTTTCATAATACTGTTGTATTCCTACTGTCCCAGAATATACTATATAGACACTTAACCAAATATAACTGATTCAGAACAAGACGATTGAAGAAGTAGGAGAGCTTTCAGGGGAATTCAGTCAACTAAGAGTCAATATATTCCAGAAAGCTGTTGTGCTTGTTATGACATGCCCATGGCTATAATGGGTTGGGAATGTTCTTCCTCACACTATACAGGAATGAAATGCAAATGACCCAGCGGGTATATTTCGCCAGTCATCTCCTGAAAAGAAAGAATCTTACTCAATCTTCTTTGAAGGCAAGACAAAGAAAACAATAATTACCCAAAGGGGGAAAAAAAAAGGCTCTAATTTTCCTCAAGAGATTGGATTTTGGTTCTGGCCGTATTCCAGTTTGCCTCTTTTTAGTCACTCACTCAAACAAACAAAAACCCTCCAGTTTCAGCAGAGCATGTTAAGTTTTCATTTCCTATCCTCAGTTTGAAGAAACAGCAACTTGGTCCTTTCCCTCCATGTCAGTTAGGAACGGCAAGAAGGTGCACAGAATCCAGAACTGTAGGTTCAGGGAGAAAAAGAACGGTCAAGATCAGTGGGTTAAAGTCATTCTGCCAAATGGCCTAACCCATGATGTTTCAAAAAACTCAGAGAAACAGAAAACATGAGTCTAATTATCATTGATATTGTCGATGCTGATTTAAAATGAGGAAGCATCATAGATAAAGTGCTGTGTCTATTAATCATAGAGGCTGTATACTGTCAAACCATTTTATAAATATTTAATAATTTATAGCAATGTTGATGTGCGTGAACACATCATCTTTGTTTGACATGATTCTATAGTTGTTTCGTTTGTTTGTTTTCACATGTAGAACCCTTAGTCATTCAAGAGATGATGTAAACTGTCCAAGATCACAGGGGCTCTGAGAATGAAAATAACAGAAAGCATTCTTAATTATGAATTTGTCCAACTCAGATTGAACTTCTCCTAGCTAGAAATAAGCTTTGTCTCACTTGAACCTCCACAGGTTCTTTTATTTGTACCTCTCTATACATATTCATCACTTGTAAAAACATTATTTATATGTTATTTTACTTCCTCTACTTAAACAGATAGACCACGTCACACCCATATTAGTGTCCTAAAAGAAATGGGACTTTTAAGACAGTTTGGGATTCTCAAGAAATGAGTGTCAAGTGGAAGCAAAACAAAACACCACCACCACAATTAAAAAAAAAAAAAGTTTTATCCTTGGAGATAGAACTTAAAAGTTAAATTTTATGTAATGAAATATATAGCAATTCACATACTGTATCAACTAAATTCCTCCAGCTGCTCTTCTTCCAGAGTCCAAACATTAAGAAGAGAAATTATGTTATTTGTTTATCAGCATCTCCAGGAGAAATCCTAAAAAATGTTGTCAAAGCAGTAGAGAGAAGTGAACAAACTTTTTTTTTTTTAAAGAGCAAGCGATTTGAGAGCAGGAAAGATACAACTTTCAAAGGCACGGGGAGGTGCGAGGGCATAGGTAGCACTTGCCTATAGCTCCAGAGTTAGGAAGTAAATTGGCTGCAAAATAGAAACAAAATGGTGCATGGAAAATTATGCTTCACGTTATACACACTAAATGGGAGAAAGCAGCAAAGACAAATACTGAATTTTTACTTTTAACACCCCCTATCTCCATGCAATAAGAATAACAAAAACAACACAACTAATCAAAATATTTGTATATATTGAAACAAAATAAAACAATAGCCTAGAAGACAAAAGAGCAAACTCGACGGAGTGAGCCCTGGGGAGTGAATGCGGTTATAAGTGCCCTTCCATTTTTTCCTTCATATACTTTTGCATTGGGTGATTTTTTAAAAAATAACTTTTATAACATTTTAAAAATTAAAGACGAAAAGCTCACTACAATCGGTATTTGGAAAACAGACTGTCTTTTATTAGTACCATGAAAGGTTATAATAAACCTGAGTTCTGCCTTCCAGGAATGCAAATAGCTTCCTCATTTCTACTCCTCCCAGTTCTTACTTAAATTCTCGTACAGTCAGTTCAGACTCATTCAGTCTCTTGATACCTAAAGTGTGATCAGGAAAGCATTCAAAATGCAAAAATGAAAATTAATGGAGGATTTCTAAGCACTTCTGTTTAAACAATGTTTTGCAAAGAATATATACTTGCTCTTCTGTGGCAATGTTGCCAAAGACCACTGAAGAATCCTTATTTTTTCAAAATTATTAGATGTCCCAAAAATGCAGTGAAGGATGCAAAAAGAGCACAATATTCAGAGCTGTCATTCATAATTAAACAATTAGTCAATATTGCATTTGAATGC
The DNA here is from genome assembly GCF_902729225.1 of Pteropus medius. Classification (NCBI taxonomy): domain Eukaryota; kingdom Metazoa; phylum Chordata; class Mammalia; order Chiroptera; family Pteropodidae; genus Pteropus; species Pteropus medius. The sequence goes on along the minus strand of NW_024353517.1, from coordinate 5,849,812 downwards.
TACCTCCAATACTACAGCCATTCTGGATCTGAGGGCCTCTGTACTTCCATCGAATGTGGGGGCCTGTCACAATAATTTGTCTAAAACAGACATCTCGCTTGCAGGAGAGAATAGGTCAACCCCTCTACACCAGTTACATTTAAAAATTAAAATAAGGAATAGCAAAGAATTAAGAAGTTTTTTTTTTTTAAATAACATATGGAACTACCTCTTGATCTCTTTTCAACCAGTCATCTTCTTTATGTAACTCCCTCCTACACATGAACATATGTACACATGCATGCACACACACACACATACTAAATAAAAGTGGTAATTAGGTTATCTGCACTTCGGAAGGAAAATCATGTTTGGTACAGAGCAGATCATCAAGCCAAGATATGGAAGCAATATAAATGTCCATCAATAGATGAATGGATGAAGAAGTGGTACAAATATACAATGGAATATTACCCGGCCATAAAAAGAATGAAATCTTGCCCTCTGAAATAACACGAATGAAACTAGAGGATATTATGCTATGTGAAATAAGTCAGACAGAGAAAGACAAATACCATATTTCACTTATGTGTAAAGTCTAAAAAACAAAATAAATGAACAAACAAAACAAAAACAAACTCATAAATACAGAGAACATTTCAATGGTTGCCAGATGGAAGGGGGGTTGGGGGGATGAGTGAAAAAGGGAAAGAGATTAAGCACAAATTGGTACTTACAAAATAGTCATGGGGATGTGAAGTATAATATAGGGAATGCAGTCGATAACATTGTAATAACTATGTACAGGGCCCAACGGATACTAAATTTATCAAGGTGATCACTTCGTAAGTTTAGGTGTCTAATCACTATGTTGTATACCTGAAACTAATATAATATTATATGCCAACTATAATTACAAATATAAATATAATTACAAATATATATAAAATTTGCATGGTAAAAGTGATCACAACTATAAGGTATATAAATGTTGGGTCACTACAATATACACCTGAAACTAATATAATATTGTATACTAACTATACTTAAATTTAAAAAAAAATATAAAAATAGTTTTGCTGTAAAAGAAAAAGTCAGCTCATGTCATGCCTCAGCTCAGAACCTTCCTGTTCCTTCTCAACTCATTAAACATAAGATCCAAGTCCTCAGCATGGCTTATAATACCCTACAGTATTTGGTTCTTAGCTGCCTCTCTGATCTCATCACCCGCCATTCTCTTCTATCATTGTACCCCAGGCACTTGGCTTTTCTTATGCCTCCATATTTCAAACATGCTTGTGCATCAGAGCCTCGCATTTGTGTTTTCTCTGCCTGGCATGCTATTCCTCAGATCCTTCACACATCTAACAGTTCATTCAAGTCTCAATACAAATGGCACTTAACTGAAAACAGCCCTCCCATAAGCTAATCCACCACACTCCTACTCCATTTTCTTATTCTTTATTTTTCCTTTTAGTGTTTATAATCATTGAACTCAGTGTAGCATTGTTACTTTTTAAATGTCATTGTCCATTTCTCTACCCTCTAGAATTTAAGCTCCACGAGAGCAGGGACTTAATTTTGTTCACTGTTGGGATAAACACCTCAGAACCTAGGACAATGCCTTTTACATGGCAGAAGATCAATAAATTCTGGAGTAGGTCCTTAAAGGATGGAAAGACCTAGAAATGTAAGATGGAGATGGAAGTAGCATCAGTCAGCCAATAAACATAAATCAGATTCCAGAACTCTGAGACCATTCATTCACTCAAACTGCATATTGAATGCCAACTATGTGTGAGGTACTGTGGTACTCTATGCAAAAAATGGAAGATAAGTTTGCCTTTGAGTAAACCAATGATTCCATAAACTCCAAGAGACTGGGAGACCTTAAGACACCTCTGAAGGAAGTGGTAATCTAATTAACCACTAAGGTCTATAATGTCAGTTATTGCCTAAAAGGAGAAGGCTAAGAGTACTTGATTTACTAATTAACAGTGACATCAATCTGGTAACCTCACTATTCTATCACTTTGCGATGTCAGAGCTGCATGAAGCCTTCATAACCCTCTTGACCAACTTCCATTTTAGGTAGCATGAAAGTTATATTTTCAGAACACATCACTTTACTTCCATTGCCTAATCAGGCAGTTCTAATGAAGAAGCTGTGAGATTTAACATTAGATCAGAGCTACCCTGTCCTATTTCACTCCAGTGTCACTCAGATTTGAAGAGTGACCTAGGCCAGATTTTTAGAATTCATGAATTTGTGCGGCTGAAGGAGGCAATGGGACAAACTATTAACAAAAAGTTGTCTCCTTTTGTCATTTCAAGATGTAATTCTTTCTATTGTTGTTGTGAGGGGAAAGGGAAGGGGAAGGTATTAATCAACTGAATTTAAGCTTTTTATAGAGAAAATGGTTGATTATAAAAATTTTAAATAAACTAAATATTGAAGTGCGATAAACTGAAGGAAATTCTGAGAGCCCTGCCAACACGGGTAGATGTCAACTTTTACACTTTTTAACTTAATTGCAAAGGGAATCATGCAAAACTTTTAGGAATAAGGAATATAACACCAAAATAATTTATTCCTCATATACTTACAAAGTGAAAGAGGCAGCGCTAGGTCCTAAAGGGATACTAACTGAATACAAACTATTTCTCTTTTCAAGCTTTCAATATGTAGTGTCAGTATAATAACTATAATCCAAAGTAAACTTTCATCAATACCATAAAAGAGGCAGAGTAATTTTAGGCTGGGTGGTACTTGATCTGAGACTTAAACATTGGAAAGATTTTAAAGGGTAGAGAAAGCAATCCAGGAAGAGCTAGACTGCATGAACAAATATATGGAGAAAAGACAACTTATTTGAAATGTGGGGAGAGCTGAAATTGGTCCATTAGGTTGGAAACGTGTAACTGCTAAGAAGTAGCAATGGGAGCCAAGGCAAAAAAGGCAACCAAAGACAATTGACTCTTTCGCTTAGGATGACGATGGCGACAGCATCAATCATGTAACTGACTAAAATAAAAAGGCTGTGATCATTAGATGTGACAGTTCAGAATCTCGTCTTCATTTTGTCTCCCCACCCCCATCCCGTCTAACTAGCCAATTTGGAGCCAAAGGAGGCTGCATCCAAAAATAAGTAAAATTTTCAAATATATCTGTGGTCTAAGCTTTAGCACCAACCACATGTGTTAAATCCAACAGCAAAATTATAAAGGGGAAGAGGAAGTAATGTGTGTACCAACATGGAGGTGAGTTTAGTTCAACAAGAGATCCCTGTCTCAAAAATGCCCTCATCTGGAAATGGTTCATACACCACTGGCTGGCCTGAAGTACCCTTGGGTAACAGTGGACACAAATCCAAAACTAAAAGTAGAAAGACTATTGACTTGGATGACAAAACAATGTGGGTTTTCATGCTGGGTTTTTTGTTAAATAATATTAAACATCTATGTGACCACTGGCAAATCCCTTCCTCACCAAGGCTCTTGCTTTTCTCATCTGTAAACTAAGAGTTTTGACTAGAAGATTTAGTGCATGTCTTTCAGCTTCAATAATCTGACCTCACATGCTGCATGCTGTGCATAGGTAAGACTCTACCCTAACCTCAGGGAGAACATAGAATTAGAAATGGCCTCCTCTGTGTCATGATCCCATTGTTGCTGTCCAGTATCAAAAAGTTCTCTAATTCTCTTCTTGGTTTTCTTAAAAGTATATCTTCAAGTACTCCTTTTCTATGTCTATAGTCTACTTTCGTATTCTGCTGGACTCGTGTTTGTATTTAATACAGCTCTTAGAGCAGGGTCTTACAAATAATTATTTCAGTAAATATCTGTGGAGAGAAAGAATGAATGAAATGTCAGAGTTTTTGAGTAATGAAGCAGATTATATTCATCCAAAAGAATTTCCAGAAAAAAGCTTAGAGTAAGTACTAACAATAAATATCAAGGAAGATCACATATCGCTGCTCCTATTATTTTTTACTTTTGGATATTTCTTAGGAAATTGGCACAAAAAGTTTTGTCCCATGGAAAAACAGCAAATCACTCAACAATACTGCACTTCTGTGCCAGATTGAGATTCCCGACTAAAGGCCTGATCCACAGATTCATGCATCAGAGAGACAAATATGAGCCCTGAGGATCTGTATTCCAGTCTCATCTATTATGCTCAAATACTTAGGAAAGAGGCTGATTAGACCTTGGCTGTTTCACTGCCACAGTTAATTCTGGAATTAAGAGTCATTCAACATTGAAAATTTCTTGTTTGTAAATGATTACATAGACTGCACTTTTTAAGTCATCCAACAACTCTTTAATACCTGAAAAGTTACATAGTTCACAGAGAAACCATACCACTGAAGGCAGCATAGAACTTAACTATGTTTGCTATAAACACCTCCCAATACTCACTCTGCTTATCACATGGTAGGTGTAAACTAAATGACTTCCCATTGTACATTGTTCATGTCGCTGGCATAAAATTATGAGAGTTTCTATCTTCAGAGTCAAAAAAAAAAAGGGGGAAATAGAAAAAAAAAAGAATTTAACACATCATCTTTAAGAATAAATGAGGTTACAAATCTACATTTGGAAGAACAGAATCTAGTCCATATGTACCAGATACCATTTATTTTATTTTTTTCAAACTCAAACTCCGGATTCCAAAATGTATACTCTCTCTATATCCTGAGGCAACAGCTTGTCAGAGAAATGTGGCAAGCAGCAGCAGGACTAGCACAGCAGATGGGCAGTATTTTTATACTGGCTTTTAAGTGATAATGTGAGTTTACATAGGGTCATCCTAAATATTGTTTAAGTGCATGGAATGACTCGAGTCACTGCCTAACCTTGAGTAGGCTGTTTTGCTTTCAGTTCTTGTCTAAATTTGCTGCCATCAAGGCTTCATCAAGAGAAGTCTGTCTTTTCTTTGAAATAGGAGCTGCAGAAATTTCTCAAAAGCTCTTTCCAGATTCTTCTACATGTTTTAAATTGACATGAAAAATGTAGAAAGAAAATAGCTATGAAAACTTCTCTAGTTAACAAACTGGACAAATTCAGTCTCTGTCAATAGGTCACAAGTTATATGTGTCCCAGGAGAAGAAAAAAAAAACGATCATAAGCCTATCCCGTAAGGATAGGTTGATACTGTAATACTTCAGAGAGTCATCGGATCAAAAGAGATCAAGTCATAATTGAGCAAATGGTGAAACAAAATGTGTTCTCGGGTCTCCTGTGTACAAATAGGAATATGTATTTTGCATTGTAAGTTTTAAAACACTACAGAAATATTAATAGTTACCGACATTATGATTCTTAGTTTATAAGCTTCTTAGAGTCATGGCACTTTACCTGCTTATGAATGACCCGGCCGGCACTTGATAAATAGTGTCTAGCAAAGTTGGCATTCTGAGGCTGAATGACTGGATAAATTAATAAAAAAGATTGAATCTTAGAGGGATAAATGTAAATGACTATACTTCTGATAAAACATTAATTGTAGAATTATAGGATGGGTCAAGTCCTGCCAATAAGGCAGAGACTAAGATAAAGTTATGCATTAAATATAAAATTCATAGTGCTCCATTTACTTCTTTAACAAGAGGAATCCATGTTACAAGGAAAAGACAAGTTGGCTTCAAGACATGTATTTTTAAATTGTATTTAGGAACAAAATAATAATATTAGCTACGTTTAGAGAAGAAATTACAATTTTCTAACAGAAATGTAACTACTCAAATATGAATTGTAGAAACTATAATGAAATAAAGTGATTTACCAGAAATATTCTTTCCTTTTTCCTAAAATCCTACCCTGTAGATTATATGGAAATTTTACATTTTCTATAAATTAACAATATTCAGCACATAAAAGAGACATGTACTATTCACAACAATATTCAACACATTCAATTTCGATTCCATTTAAATTATATTTAGATAGGTCATATAGGGCACATAGCAGTAAATCTGAATTTAAGAAGGTGAGGGGAAAGATAAAAACAGCACGGTATCCTCAGGCAACCTTGAATCACAAGCAGTCTTAGTGCACCACAAATCTAGACAGTGGTTCTCAAACGATGCCAGAGTGAAAGGATACAGTTCTCGAGAGACCTTCTTGCACTGGAGTGTTTTGGGTTGTCACAATGGGTGTGTGTACGGCAAGGTGATACTGGCATTTGGCGGGTAGAGACCAGGGATGCTAACGTCCTGCCATACACTGGACGGTACCAAAAACTGAAGAAGTCCCTTGCCCTAACTGTGAAGAGCACTAGTTGTAAAACATCAGGCTATACACTAATTTACTGCCCAGTTTTCCATAGTTTTGATCCCTGGTAGTATTTCTACAGCTATTGAAAAGGTTAATTGTATGCATTGACTTGACTGGGCTAAAGGAAGCTCAGATAGCTAGTAAAACATTATTTCTGGGTGTGTCTGTAAAGGTGTCTCAGGAACAGATTAGCATTTGAATCTCCCTCTCTCTGGCCCTCTCTCAAATGATAAGAGTAAGTAAAACTTTAAAAATTGTTTTGATCAGGCCACTGAGTATATAAAATTGTTACAATACACAGGACTTGAACTTCACTGTTGTTTCAATAAAGCAGAAGCCTTTTGATAGTCAAAGACACAGATCAGCTTGAAATACCTTGTGTGCTTTTGTTCATTCATTCAAGCAAGATTATGGGACACAGTCTAGGCTTTAGGCGCTTAGCAGCACACTAAATGAGTCAGTAAAAGAACTCATTTTCACAGAGCTTTACATCTAAGAAGGATGCTAAGACATATAGATATATAAATTTAATATGAATCTGAAGATTAAAACTTCCATTAAGGTGAATGATTAAGGGCAAAAGGAAGGAATTCTGAGAGAGAACATTCACTTTTAGCTCTAGGATCTGAAAGGCTCATAGGCAAGATGCCATCGAAAAACAAAATGTTCCTGCTCCACCCTCCCTGCTGCTCTGAGTATGGCATGTGGCAATATGCGGTTTATATTGGATTTAGTGTGCATAACAGGTAGTATTTAATGGTAAAATTTTTACAGCCAATTCATTACAATACCTTATAAAACCATTTTTACCAAACAAAGTCTTCAAAAAATCATTGTGAAGATACAAATGACAATACTTTGCTTTTCCCCACGTACTGTAGTATTTCTTATTACATTAGTAAAACACTAGCATAGCATTGTGTTCTAAATATATGTGTAATATTTATCATGTGAATGTATATACCACATCTAATAGCACCTTACTTGCTGCAGTTTTAAGCAGCAATGTGTTTGATACTTAACGAAAAAACAGGGTGGAGAAGAGAATAGCAAATACTGATTTAAAAAGTTTATCTCTAATTTATTGGGTGCAAAGAGTTTTAGAAGGCACGCACAGCCTTCACACACACACACACGCACACCGCCTTTACGCCACACACACACGTACAGAGTCTCCTTTGGAAACATTTCATTTACCTAACAGCTTGAAATCTTTACTGAGGATTATCTTTTATAGGAGGCTCTCCCATGCCTTTTTGAGTTTGTATATTTTATTTAAAGGAAATATAAGCCCAACAGCCAGGGATACCAGGGCCTTTTAATCATCTAGCCCTTAGATGCATGCATATGGCACAAGAACAGGACATCCATGAACATGCAGATTACTGCACAGCCTCATGTTCAGATAAAGATGTCTTCCAGTGATTTTCACCCCACCCCTACACCCTGCCAAAACACAGTTTGTTGTGGGGTTTCTTTTCCCCTCTTGCTTCTCTTTTTCCTCTGGTTTTTCAGGGGCCTTGTACTGTCTTTTGTTCTGTTTTACGACATCTTGTCACTTAGATGCATTCTGTTCGGTTCAGAAGTTCATTAAATTCATATAACATAGCATACTTGCAAGCTAACTGATGTTTATTAATGTAACATGTGAAATGGCTAATTCAGCAGGGAATCTGAGCCTTTCTTCACATCACTCAAACACCTAGAATAATGCAGAGTATCTGGAATTCATCAGAGACTTAATAATATTTACATATTTAAAAAATTCTTGAAAGTCACATGCCTTTGAGAAATTCTGGGATGTGTACATTGGGCAAAGATATATCGGATATAGGCGATATGTTGATTCACACATCCCCAAATAGCTTTGATTCTTATGCCTGCATCGTGGGGGATGGAGAAGCGAAAGGGGCAGGGGAGAGGCAATAAGAAGCTCTTTAGGTGATCAAGCTTTGGGTTTTGAGATAATTAATAGCTATACTAATATTAACCTTTAAATTTAAATGGTAAGTATAATTTTCAAAGTTTTTTTCCCCCTTCCTATTTGTTATCTAATTAAGCTGGGATTTTCTACTACATTTTTCTAAAGAATAAAAACAAACATGAATTAAACAAATATTAATTGATCCATCAGCCCTCAGTCACTTAAACAGTCTCACCAGCAGGAAGGACTTCTGAGTACCTACGATAAAAGAACTAAAACTCATAGATATGCATATCAGGCTCCCTCCAATTATTATATCTTTTGTGCCAGTTGAGGCCATTGAGATAAAGATGGTGATAAGAAGCCCAATGATGCCATAACACTTCAGAATAAATAAGGCTAGGCGGTTTAATTCAAGAAACATTGCTTAAATGCTTACTACCTGCTGGGTACTCTTAGATTTTATGGGATGAATTCCTTCCTCTTAGGGAGCTCATATTCTAGGAAGAAATAAACAACTACCCTGTCTTCATAACTGAGAAAAATTATTTAAATATTGTCACTGTTTCAAATAAATAGAGGATTGAGCCATGATTCTTCCTTCTTTTCCTTTTTCTCTCCTCTCTGTCTTTCTGGCAACACTAATAGCTGGTGTTGAAATATCAGCATGTGTGTACAAGTGCGTTGCAACAATAGTGAAAGGCTTTATTAAGAATTAATAAAAAGATTAACCGCTCACGATATTCTTCTATCCGCTCCCCCCCATCCCCAAGGCTGCTTTCTATTATTTGAAAGAAAAAAAAAAAGGAATATGGAGTTGTCTAAGAAAAAACAACTGCTCCCAAGTTAATCTTATAAACCTATTTCAAGATACACTATAGGTGAGGGAGAGTACATTGGAGCAAATACGGTTGGTCAAAAACATATCTTTGTCAAGAGAATGAGAAGATAAGCCAAAGATGGGGAGAAAATATTTGCAAAAGACACATGTGATAAATGACTCTAATCCAACATATACAAGGAACCCATAAACATTAATAAGAAAATGAACAACTTGACTCCCAGTTTGGATCTTTACCAGCTATTTAACAACTCATCTAAAAATGTCCACATCTGTAAATTGGAACCAAATACCTACCTATAAGTTTTGTGAGCAGGAAAATGAGAAAATGAACACACAAATGCACCACACACTTTAAAGCATGTACACATTATTAAATGGTTCTGCTTTTTTGGTGATTGAAGAAACTTCCTTAAAGAACTGGCTCCAAAGAACTTTGTTTTTTTCTATTTGCAAATGCAAAAAGAGAACAAAAATGCTGCTGCATTCATTGCAGGTTGAGGTGGATATAATTGGAGTAGGGGTGACAACCCTGTGCTTGATGGTCCTAGAAGAATTTTCACACTTTGGAGGATAGAGGCAGAAGTAAGGAGGTTGAGAATGTAAAATAAAAGCATGCACACAAGTGTGCAGCGTGCCATTCCAAAATTCCATTTACCCTCACATCCTTATGCTTTAAAAGGTCTATCTAATGTAGTCCAGAATAAAGCCATTCCTGTTATATGTAAAGTGAAAACAACTTCAGTAAGAGATGAAGAATGAGAAGAGATGGAATGAGAACAATAAGGATTTTTGGATTGCAAAGGTCAAATGGATTGCAAAATCCTTTCTAGCTCTCGAATTATGTGTATCAAGAGGAGCGGGGTGGTGGGAGGGAGGGAGAGAGAGAGAGAGAGAGAGAAATAGAGACAGAGACAGAGACAGAGAAAGAGGTGGACAGGGAGACAGAGAGAGGGGGAGTAGGAACCAATCCACAAGCGGAACCAATAATATAAAATTAAAACTGAATAAAGTAATCGAATATCTATCTGTGCAATGAGTTCCATGCAAGAAGCCTGATGGCGATATCCTTTGCTAAGCTGTGAGAAGGAGCAAGGATCTGGAGGGATCCTCAGGGAGTGAGGAGCAAGACTCTGACTGCATTACTTATAGGCTGCTGCAGGGCCTATCCTCAAGCTCCTAACTCACCGGCCTGTCTGCCAGACTCTTATTTAGTGTAAATCCAACTCTGCAAAACAAAAGAGGAAATACTGTTGAATAAATGAATAAATAAATGACAAAAGTATGTTAAAGTTCACCCCATTAGGTCCTCAGCAACTCAAGAGCTACACAGATAATCAAACACATCAGTTTACTTGATTGTTACACAACAATGAATCTCAGGCAGGGATTAGCAATCTTATTTTATAAATGCAAAAACAAAGGCACTGAAAGATGATGTATTGTGTGGGGACTGCCTTGTTATAAAGCAGCTGAGTCCAGGTCTCTGAACTTTGGTCATAACTTTTGTCCAATGTATCACAATGTAATCACTCTGAGAGACAGAAATAGATCAAAAATAACCAATCTAATTGAAAGCTGAAGAAAAATGATCCCCAAACCTAATAGGTTATTTTATACCATAAAGAATCCATCAAGACACACTATTTATTTGTTAACACTTATTAAGTATCTAGAATGTATTTGTCAACAAAGTTGAGATGTGTACAGGCTGACAGCTATGTAGACAATAAAAATGTCCAAGTCATTCTATCATTATTTCACTAAATCCAATCTTGCAAATTTCAAGCCTAAGCATTGTGTGAAAACAGGGCCCTAGAGAATCATCAAGTAACTCTTTTGGCTCAAAGGCAGCCATAATCTACCTAAAACACCAGATGAGCAGGCCAGCAATGAAACCAGCAGCAAGAAAGAACCCAAATTTCACAGTTTCCTGATTTTGGAGAAAGAAGGGCTCATGCCACCCTCCCTACCTCCCGCTCTACTCCTCGCTCAAAGTCGAAAACTCTAAAAAGTCAAACACACATATGAATGGCACATCCATATCTTTTGTATTGTTCATTCACAGAAAATGTCTAAAATTCATGGATTCACGCAGAAAGAAAACATGCCTTTTTTGAAACACGGAACAGTGTAAATGCCAGGCAGAAGCAGCTAATAGTATCTTTTTTGAATTTGGATTGGGAATGTGAAGGGTAGGGCAGAAAAAAGATGTTTGTTTTATACCTATTAGTCCTATTAGACTTGTTAAGCTAAAAGTATGCATCACCTACCAAATAAATAAATAAATAAATAAATAAAGCTGGAGAAGTATGAAACATTTATCTACATGTTTAAACGACAAGAACATTGGTTGCTCATTCATCATTAACAAATATATCAGATAACCTCAAAGAAGGAGATCAAAATTTAGTAGGGTTATTAAGATTGCACTTGTGTAAGCTGCACCATTATATATTTTTGTATGCCACTCTTAAGGTTACAGACCATACTCTCAGTTCAATAATGTGCTGTGGGTATGTATGCAGGGGAAGCAATTATTATTTCCATCCGGAGGAATCTGGGAAGGTGTCACAGAGGTGCTATCTCTGAGCCTAGCTAACCTTTTACAAAAAAGGGCACTTTCACAGAGGGTCACATTGATTTAAAGCGGAAAATGAATGAAATAAGTAGGTGCATAGGGAGCTGTTCGGTTTGAATAAACAGAAGAAATATTTCGAAAAAAGACTGGAGAGGTTTTAAAAAGTCCATGGATATAGGCAGTACAGAATTGATTTCATAGTCATTTGAAGAGAAACTAATGATAACTAAATGACCAAAGCAAAATTTTTAAAATGTACAAAACATAAGGAAACTAGTGGTAAAGTTAAATTTATACCAGTTTGTGATCAATGATCTAAAATATGAAGGAAAGCTAAATACAGCAAATGCTATAAAGGGCTAACAATTCTAAATTTAAGGTTATAATGATAGTCACAAAATTCTTTGCCTTTTTATATTATCTTTTACTCAGATCAAAGTAAAATAACTACTACAAATGGCTTGTATTCTCTGTTTTGGGGTATACATTCCTTGAGAGCTTTGGGAAACTAATACATCACTATAGTAATAGGGAGAATGTGCACACTGGAGGGGAAAGAGGAGAAAGTAATTGAATTCAGATATGATATCCTAGGACAACTTAAATCCTTCGAACAATTAGACAATTAGTAAAATACCTGAAAACTTTCAAAATATCCCATGGAAATGGGCCAACATCGACTCTATTGGGAAAGCCCTGTGAGAAAGTAGGGATCTCGTATTATCTTCAAAGGATGTAACAGAATCTCCTTTTCAAGAGCTACTGAAGGGGTGGTTAGCTAGAAGCAGGATCACATAGGATAAAGAACAAGTGATATGATATTGGAAAGCCTAGGCTTGAATTCTTGCTTCATATATTACTGTGATCGTGAGTAAGTCTCTTCTCTAATCCTCAGTTTCCTCACCTATGTCACAGGACTCTTTGTGAACCCCCCAGTGACATACTTGCAGTGAATATACAACACCAGTGTTAGTTATCATTCACTACTCCCTCAAGTGGAGACTTCACTCCAAATGGAGAACATGAGCTTCATTTTGCTCAATATCACAACTCTAGCCAGTGAGAAACTCCTCTAAAATCCCTCCAGATTTAGCCACTAGAAATAGTTCACCTGTCAGCAGGACACGGTCTGATGTCATTTGCTGTAATTTGGCAAAAACAGAAGCTTATCCAGGAGCCTTTGGCAGGTGAACAAAAAAGGTTGTCACTGTTTTTTTCCAACACTTTGTTTTTAAATGTAATTGTTTGTTTGCTTTTTTTTTTTTTTTTTGAGTCTACACAATCTGTTCTTTGATTTGGGATCTCAAACAGTTTGCTATTGCTTCACGGCTTTGAAGATCAGCTTTAAGAAACGAAAGCAATGAGCTGTCACAGACCGTGAGCATTAAAGCAGTCAATATTTGTAGACATTGCAAGTGGAAAGAGCACTCAGGTTTGTCTTCAGGATCCTCATTTGGAGGCTTGGCAGCACCTGGGTACTCCTTGGTGCGAGCCTTCTTAAAATCAAAGTGTTTTCTAAATGTGAGATTTTCACTGCTTGCTATTTGCACAAAGAAATATCACCATCACAGGTTGATGTTTTCCAAAGTCACAATTTAAAGTTACATACAATAGGTATTGCCTAAAAAGTTCAGAGCAATGTCAGCATTACCTAATTTAAATAAATTTGCAGATAGACAAATTCTCTCGAATATCTAGTAACTACCTTTCTCTATCTTTTGAGAAGATTCATTTCATATGCTAGAATTTTAGAAGCTTGAGGTTGGAAACAGCCTCCATGGTGATCTGTGTGACTCCAAAGCCCTGCTTCATTTAATGACTGAACCCCCACTGCAATCATCCATCCTCCCTGGGACGGCAATCTCACTACTTTTAAAAGCGATGGAGTCTTCTTTCAGAGAGTTATATTTTGGTTTTCCTGTCATTGAGTTAAGTAATCTATGTTTCTTCCATGCACTTTCTACGCATCACTATTTCTGTCAACATCCCTATTTCTGTCTACCAATTTTGTCTTATTTGTTTTTTAAAAATCCACCTTAAACTTTATTTCTTCCTTGAAGTGCAACGGGACTATTCTACTCTTTTCTGATGTTACTTCTGTCTTCTTGAACCTCAGAGTACTTACTGCCTACCAAGCCCTGGGCTCTTTTCTAGGTGCTACTAGGAAGTGGACCTTCTCTTCTGGGCATCTTCTCACCTTGTAGTTAAGGAATGAGGTTATGTTTTAGACCCACACTGATATTAGGTGACTAGACTATGCAGATATGTCAATCAAAGCTAAAGAAATAGTACACCATATCCTTCACTGCAAAACAAAACATAAGCCGAGGAACAGTTCATTTTGCATCTTCTGTTCATAGTTGGCTTCCCAATGGTATACACGCTTTCACCTAATTAATAACTTCTACCATTTTATTTTATACAGATATATGTCTTTTCCAGATAAGTTATCTGCCTCCTCCAACCCTACTCCAGGGCAATTTTCCCCTTCTACAGGATGCTGGCCCTACTCCATCAAATTCTTGGACTGAAACTCTTATATTGGTCTATTCTCTTGAGTATCGTAAGGATTGTTTCCTCCCTGCTGGTATAATCAAGTGGAAGCTATCTTCCTAATTCCTGACTGACTGAAGGTACAGCATGTTGAAGTGGTCTGGAATTATTTGTGAAGAGATCCTTATACTTGCAGATACAGAATCTCCTATCCTCAACTACTTACCCAGGAAATGACTGGCTAAGCTATTAGAGACCATGCAGAAAGTCAGCAGGACTGAGAAATATTGATAGACTACATCATTTTGCTGAGTGCAGTGCTTAAGTGTGCAGTTATTTCCAGAAAATTGTGGAAAATTGCTTCATTTAGTATTGTCATTGATTTGTGGAAACGTGGAGTTTGTGTGTGTGCGTATGTGTGTACACACACAATTCAGAGAGAAAGAGTTTGATTGTCTGCCTTTTAAGGGTTTTGTTGATTTTCGCCCTAAAATCAGTAGGAATCTTGAAGTAAAACGTGACTACATTACTAAGATGTACCATTTTTAAGGCATATTAGCAAGCACAGACAGATTTTATCTCCAGGATTTCTTATCGCCCAATGTTTACTCATATTATTTCCTTTATTAGGAATGTCACTCTCCTATACTCCCTACCCTGAGGTCACTGATTGTCCAAACTCAGTTGACAAAACCCAATCAATCAACACCACTTTCCTCCTGCACCTCCTCTAAAGGCATTGTTCCTCTTCATGGCACTTAATATCCTCTGCTTTCTATACCCATTTGTGTATTGGTGCAAATCAGTTGGATTTGTCTTTGCATAAACCACAGTACTTTTCCTAGTTTTAGGCATATGATGGGTTCATCAGAAAACCATTCATGACCTTTATTTCCAAAACACAAAACTTAAAAGGGGTCATAGATATTTTAAAAAGCAAGCAATGGGATACCTTCATTGAGACCGAGCTCAAAGAGGACAGGAGATGCCTGTATGGTAACCACTGTACCACGAAGCAATAATTGCAATAGTGCCAAATCATTAACCAAGCTCAGTTCATAAGCCTAAAAACAGATAGGACCACCAATTAAAGATGTGTCAGTATTACATCTAAGACCCATGAGCAGATGTCATCCTACTGTTGACTCTCGTTTCTTACTTAATATATAAATAGCCAAGGTCAAAATGCAAAGGAGCAAAAACTAATAAAAATAATAAGTTTACTTCATAAACCAAATGACTGAGGACTGTATACATGACCCTGATCGGCTGCATTGGGGCAGGTACATTAGAAATGCCATGTAATTTCAAAAGTACACTAAAAACATTTTTAGTAAAAATATTTAGTAAAATTATTTAGTGAAAATTTTTTTACACATGTTCAATTATCTTTCACCATTAGGCTATTTCTTCAAGTTGGGCCATCTCTTATAGATGAGTGATTTTGGTCAAAGAGTTTCTTTGTAACTCATCTGTTTGAAACTCAGGAATTCATTTTCTCATAAAAAACAGTCTTATAATTGGATGTTAGGTTCCAAGGCTAATCCAAAAATTCTATTAAACCGATGATTATGTTAACCATATTTTCTGAAGCCAAAATGGAGACTTATGGTCTGAAAAGTTCAAATACAAAAGAAAAATAATGATAATAATAACTAAAACTTTCAAAGCTGAGAACAGTTCTAAGATCTTAACATGTGCTCATTTAATTCTTAAAACAACCCAATAAGGAGAGTTCAAGCCTAGAGACATTAGAAGAGGTCCTCAAGGACCAGGCCTATTTAGAAACAGCAAGATTGGAATACTGGCAGTCCGATTCCAGAGCCCAAGTCTTAACCTCTATGCTTTATTACCTCTGGCTAAGGAAAAATGTACTGAAAGCTCCAATTTATATTTTCTTTCAAGACTACTCTTGCTGGGGTAAGAGCTGGCAGTAGAATCTGTTCCTCCTCTAGCTGCAGAAGGGTGAGTGGGAAAAGAGATATATCCAACACAGTGTCAGAGGTTTCCCTGGCCCAAGACAGAGAACTCGGAAGAAAATTGAGGTTTTAGGGGGTGAAGAGCTTGAACATTTGGAGCTAGCAATATGGAGAGAAGAGTGAGAATGTAAATGTAGAAGCGGCATCTGGAATAGTGATTGGTAAGGGGAGCGAGCATAAGGAAGGGAGACCACAGTTACTAGCATTGGAACTTGGTGAATGGTGGGACTTGAGGACCCTTCCTCTTCTCTCGAATACCAGGGGGTGGTGGCATTTAAACAGATTCACCACTCTGTCCAAATCTCTATTAGTAAAGGGGGGAACTCTGGGATGAGGGGGTATAACTGGTATAGAAGGTCTATGAGCTGATATCCAAAACAAGGAAGGGGGGAAAAAATAGGAAGTAAGGAAATTTCCAAGGAAAGTTGAGAGCAAATATATGAGTCCTATGACATTCTAATGAGAGTTCCTATACATATAGAGAAGAAAGCATATGGAATCCAATCGTCTAGCAGCATGTACAATTATGTCAGGTGCAAAAAACATTTCTTGGCAATGTCTGAAATAAAGCAGGTTACTGTAGTGCAGGCAAAGTCAAAGGCCCTTTCTTCCTGTCTTTCAGACCAATTACAAGTTCCAGGGAATATCCGTAGACTTGGGCTGGGAAAGTTCGACTCAAGGAGACAGTCCTGTGGCTTTGGCATCAGAAGAAGTAGGGTCAGGTCACTTTTATTGTTTATAAGCAGTAGAACCTCGAACAAGTAACTTAACTGTCCTGATCAAGCCTTGGTTCTTAATAAAATGTAGAAAATTATTATAACCAATCTCTATCATAAAGACCAAAGAGATTACGTAGAAGATGGCTTTTTATCAACTGTGATGTAGTTATTAACATATCAAATTATTTCAAGGTAAAGTTGAAGCTTCTAGAAATAAAACATTTATTTCTACCCTTGCTCATCTATCAAGGTTCATCCTGTCAAACACAGGTCAAATTTTAACAAGCCTGTAAATCTTTCCCAGAATTCCAAGAAGACAGGCAACTCCTACACCACGCTTCCTCTCTGCCCTCTTAATTCTATCTGCTGTAAAGCATCTACATTGGGAGAAGCATTTGCTGATTTGCATGTCCGTCTCCACTAACAGACTGGGAGCTCAGATTGTGTTGTATTTGCCTGAATATCTAGCATCTGGCATAAATTCTTGAAACATACAATATCCTAAAAACAAGTTGGTTGAAGAAGAAGGGTTATTATACTCTATATATGTTTTGTCCATCATCTCACAGCCCATTTTTTCCCTTGCTTTTTAATTGTTTTGAGTTTTATCAACTGAGAGTTTCAGAACATGTTGTATAACTGAAAAATATGATTAATGATACTATCCTTCAGAGATTCATAAGTTATCCTAGATTGGCAAATCTCTTCTGTAAAGAGCCAGACAGTGAATATTGTAGGGTTTGTGGGACATTTGGTCTCTGTTGCACCTACCCAACTCTGCTGTGTTAGAGAAATCAGCTATAGACAACACATAAACAAATGGGCATGAGTTCTGATAAACTTTATATATAAACACAAGAAGAGGCCTGGAGTTGGCCCATGCGCAATAGTTTGCTGACCCCTGTCCTAGCTACATAACTCAAATCCCCTTTTCTCCTGTTTCCAACATGTCCACATTACTCCGATATGAGAAATGCATCAAATGCCCTATTGCTCTGATGTCAAATTCTAAGTTGCAACCAAATGTTTAACACTTGTAAAATGCTTATGCATCCTAATGTTCAGCCTCTTACCTTCTGACAGCACCTGGTATTTGTCTATTGAAACCCAATCATAAGAACAGAAGATAATAGGAATGACAAACAGTGGAGCCAATGTGTATATCCCTTTAGTTATGATGGGCAGAAGCAGAAGTCCAATCACAATGAGAGGCATTAGGATTAGAAACAATGTCTCATGATATGAGATCATATCTCCCCACTTTACATGAGTACAGTGTCTGGCATGGAATGAATGCACGGTAAACATGGAATAGATGTGAAAAAAACATCATGAGGCTCACAGGCATCGTTCTGAGCAATGACTGCCTGACCTTATGATTATAATGATATCACCTTTAAGAAGCTCTCCATGTCTTTTTCTTAACTCTTTTATGGATCCATAAAATTTTCTCAGCTGTTTTGGCTCCGTTACTAAATTACACGTTACTGCCTATGTAAATTCTATATCTCTTTTAGGGCATAGCAAAATGTCTATCATATAGAGGGCATGAACATTTGTAGGGTGACTAGATGGACAGATGATAGAAGCAAAAAGTACCAGTCAGACTGTGTTCCCAAGTGAGGAATCTTTCCTAATCTAAAACATACCATTAGGTGGAACTCAGATAGATGATTGATAGATAGATAGAGCGAGTTATAAATATTAAACAACAATATAGATCTAGAAACAGGAGGAAGTGGAAGTCCAAATTAATCATTAATAACTATGGCTGAGGCAAATTCCCCCAGGAGGAATTAATCAAAGGCTCCCAGGTGTTTTCTTAGTATTCTGTTCATTTTACTTAGTTTACAAATTTAGAAATAGCTATTTACACATAGGTCTCCATTCCTCGATTATGAGCCCCCTGAGGACAGGAATCATAGTTGACTCAGGAATCAGTTGATTCATCTCTCTGTCTCAGACCCTGTTTCATTTCTTCTGGGCTCACTGCAAGGCCTGATAAAGGTAAAGCCTCCATAATTGTGGATGCCTGACAGAGGAATGTAAGAATTTTGCTGTCACCTCAGTACAGAAAAGACAGTCTTTATCTAGTTAACAATTTCATCTGTGTTATGACATCCCACAGGGGGCTGAGTTTCACTGCAGGAGAGCTCTGAGTTCTCTTATGGTCAAGGCCAGTCTCCTTTGGAGAACCTAAGCTGAGGGCTGGTTTGGTTGTAACTGATGAAACTAGAGAAGCATTAAATCAAAGTGCCTCAATTGTTATCCAAAACCTGAGGCCACACTAGTAAATAGCCCTATTCCTTTCCTCCAAAGATACTTTTATTTTTTTGCTCGAGTAGTTACAATGTAACAATAAGACTATTGTTAAGCATCATATTTTTTTGTTTAAATGGTACTGTCAGAGCTTGATGCACTGGAAGCTTAAATCTATCTTAACTTTAGGGTTCTGAGAAATGTAAAACTAATTAGCTTTCACTATCATTTTTTTTGCATTTGAAATTTCCTTTGTTGAATTTACTGAAAATATTAAATATCCTTGGTACACATAGAACACTGCTGCTATTAAGCTGAAAGTGACACTGACAATAGCACTCTGACAAGATAACAGAATGATAAAAACATTTTGTAGCAAACACATCATATGCCAGAATTAGAATAAAGCAACTACTCTTTTCCCATCCTGAAGCATGATAGAAAAGAGGGAAGACCTTTTCAGGGAGAAAGACAACATACTGTTTGACATGTGCATTTTAGCTTGGTTACAAGAGCTAAGGAACCATCACAATCTAGCAACATGCTGGCCCAAACTGGCCAACAATAAAATAGAAAAGGGAAAAAATAAACCTCCAGTACCAGATCCACCTCAATGGGAAATTTTCTTGGTGCTTGAGCACCAGAATCATCAGTAAACTCTGAAGAAATCCCCCAACTTAAGGAACACTGGAAACAAATATCCAAATGAGGGTACCATTTACTTAAAATAAGGATACCAGAAAATGGCTCAAGAAGTGTGGGGCTAGAGAGAACAACAGAAGGAACAGAGGAAGGAGAGACCAGCAGGACAGAGAACAGGCTTTTATTGCAATGGGTCAATGGTGATACTTTGATAAGAACTGAGTCAGGCCTACAAACATCTCACGGTCCCCCACCAATCTTCCTTGGTGAGTATTCATTATCTGAAAAGAAAGACCCAGGATCTAACTTCCCATCCCGATTTGGTATTATGTAAACCCCTGTGAGTTCAATGGATTCCCAGAGACCTTGGCTCATCATTTGTAGAGTGGAAATAAGGCACATCCTTTGAGAGCTTATGCTAGTAGTAGAAAGGACTCACCATCCTTTGTGTAGCCTGCTAAGTCCCCAAAATCACAGCGATAGTTTATTTTCTCCAGATAATTCTTAAGTAAAGTTTAATCTGAAGTTAATTACATTGAGTCTTTAGATCAACTACAATCATAATGCAGAATGCCAATTTATTAATGGAATATAAGGGAAGTCCAACAAAAATTTCCTATTTATATAGTACTCTATTGTCTATGAAGTACTTTCTCATTGAATCTCACATTTAAATCTCACAATAGCAGAGTGAAATAGACAGGTCAAATATAATTATCCCAGATTTAAAACACTGAGGCCCCAGTAAGACGAAATGACTTAGTGAAGTCCTTTCTTCTGACCACGGGCCCTGTGTGCTGGCCACCGAACCATGCAGCTCCCTTCACTGGTGCTGCCTGGTCTTTAATTATGAGAGTAACACTTTTTGAGAAGGGAAAAATATGCTAGGGTAGCCAAAGTAGAGCAGACAAGGATCAGGTCAGGACAGCAGTGAAATACTGGGGAAATGACCGGCAGTGACCCTCTTCTTGAAAAAATGTGCTTGAGGTAAGCTCGGGTGCTCGTGTGGGCTCTATTAAACCCTTGTAGACAGAGTTGAGGTGGTGCTTGTTCTGAAGTCCCCATAATAACCAGGACTCATGTGAACGCATGCTCTGTCTCATACCCACACCCTTTTTATTGTCTCTTAAAGATGCCCAAGGGGAAAAAGGAGGGATGGCAGAGAAAGGTGTCTCTTAACCTTGGAAGGGCCTCAGTACTAGCTGTGTCTTCAGGTGTAAACACACTAAATTAAACAAAAACTAAGAGAGGGCAAGAGAAAAGGAGCAAGTGAATCAAGTCTTCTCTTCTATTTACAGTCCCTCCTGGCAAATATTTTGTTACTAATGAAAGATCCATTCACGAAACCCTATCTCTCCACTAGGCATGCGCTTGCAATCACGCTCTGTGGCAGGAGCCCCTTAGTTAGATGGGGCCAGGTCCCTTGATACAGGAAGCACTGTATGCTAGCACCCCAAGGTAGGTAGTGTCCTGCACAGGATGGGCCCACAGCCGTCATGGTGGGGGTGCAATATGCCTCTCCAAGTGAGGTTACACAAGAAAATCTAGAATAGAAGGAATAGTTCAAAACAGCAGTCTCAAAAGCATACGAGTGAGTGAATGAAAGGAAGTAAATATAAGTTGAGCATTCATTATGGATGAAGCAGTAGGCCAGGCAGACTTATTACCTGTGCTTTACATAAGAGCCAACACCTTGCTTGGCACATATTACTCCCAGTGAGGCTCAGAGAGGAGAAGCAAATTTTCAGGACATAGATGCCCAGGTAGTGGCAATAAAATTTACAGTGACATTGTAATGATATCAAAGACTATGCCCAGTCCTTTTGTAGTTCTCTGATGATATCCTGGGTTTATGCATCTAACCCTCAGCACAATGTGATGTAAAGAGATCAAGTGTTTTGTTCCCAGCTCAGAAACTTTCTGGACCTCTTCTGCCATATGGGGGTGTCAACAGATGAGATGATTTCAAATCTGGCAATGCTCTAATCTGTGGAACTCTAGGGGTTTTCTAACTCAAGTATAGCAAGATAACAGTAGTTTTGAGGTCGTGCTCCACAACGTATCAGCTTACCCTAGGTAACCCTACTTGGAGACTCTTGCCCTCATGAACAACCTTACTTCTATGGGCTTCAGTTGCCTCATTTGATGAACAGAGACGGTAATAACCCTGCCTTAACTAACTCATATTTTGCAGGAAGGATCAAATGAGTTTTAGTACTTTGTATATAGACTTATTTTGCAAATATTATCAGTGCTCCTGCTCCTCATACAGGGGTTAGCTTGTAGGGTTCCTAGTAATTCACAGGCAACCAAAATTATGTTTATATACAGAATTCTGGGTATGGTTTGTCTCAGGTATTGCTGATAAAGGTGACCAACTGAGGTTCTGACAGTCATCCTTGGCCATTCTCCTGGGTAAATCCTAAAAGAACATGGAGGGCAGATTGATACTGCATGAAGTTATAATAGTATATTTCCACAGCATAATGCCTTCTCATTCCTTCAACACCATTCCTTCCTGAAAACAACCCTCTGATATAGAAAAAAGATATTTTCTTCACTTTCCAGGTGAAAAAATACATTTGGTGTCAAAATCAGAAGAAACATGGAAAATGATTTAGTTTTACTTTTTTGCTTAAATTTAGGGAAACTGAAACCCAAGTTTGGGGGAGATATGAGCAAAAGCATAGGGCGTAAAGATAAGCTCGATATCCAACATTTAACTAGTAGTTAGAAACTTTTTTTTCCTGAAAATTTTGTTTAGATACACATTCAGTCTTTCGATCTAAATGATTTAAAGATTTTTCCAAAGAATTCCTTTCCACTTTTTGTTGTTGTGCAAGGAAAGATATTTGGCATTCATGGCAAAGTGAACTATATAATCCTCTCAGGGAAAAGGAGGGACACAATAAATTTCTTCTAAACATATCAACCTTTTACAAATATTTTCCTATGAGCAAGTAAAGAAAGGCACAGCAGATTTCTCTAAAGCTACTCTCACAAAAGACCACATGACAATACTGATGTTAGAGAGAAAAGATTCAGGTTCCTGCACAGTAGAAGCTATTACTGGGTACCTTTCACCTAATAAAAAGCAAGTGACAGTACACTCCATCGGAGAGCCCACGCTGCAAAGACAACATCTGATTCTGAACCACATGTTTCTTAACAGAGATAAGGGCAATAACTTGAATATAGATTGTCCTCAAAACCATATTAATGAAGAATTGCTTAAGGACTGGTGATGGCCACCCAGATGAAGAGAGTATTGAAGGCATCTGTAAGTATTGTCAGTATACTAAAAGAAAGCCAAGTAGGCAGGAATCTCTCTTGCTTTCCTACTCCGTATCCCACACCAGGACACAGCCATGTAGGAATAGATGTTCTCAACAAATATTAGGTTCAGAAGAACTGGTTATTCTTTGTTGAGTTAATTAATCTAAGTCATAACCAGTTTTATGTCATTCATCACTCATAAGTATGGCATTTCCTCCCAATTGTTGATGGCTTGAATTAAAGACACCATAAAGCCATGCAACAAGCCTCACTGATGAAGCCAACATATCCCAAATCCTTAACATTCAAGGTTAATCTCCTAAAGGGAGACCTTACCAAACACTGCATGAGGACATTTATTCCATTTCTTACTCTGGCACTGTGTGTGGCTGCAGGAAAGTTGTTGACTACTAAACGTTAACCAAACATCCCATTTTTAGAAGAATATTTAGCTCCATCTTTATAGTGTCTGGACTTGTAACTACCCATTTCTTGAACATTAAGCTGAGCCACACAAGAAAATTGCTACAAGAAAATTGCTACAGTGATAGTATTTCCAGGGCACACTGAGTCACTGTCCAAAGTCTAAAATGGGAAATAAATAACTTGTGAGGATTTGTTAGCACAATGAGAATGAGGGTAACTCCACTGTTGGTGTTGTGTAGCAAGCCTCAGGGTTTAATATGGGGAAAATGCTCTATTCCCCCCAAAAGTAGGTCATTAACTTTTTTAAAAAATATACTTCAGGCTTAGGAATAAGCATGTAAGAGTGGGCAGAGTCCAGTATCACCAATAATTATCAAGCTTAACTGCTCTAAAAGCAAGGATGCCGTTTGCTTCTGATGGTAACAGTCTTCCTTGGGAGAATGAATGATCAGAACCACTCTTGCCAACAACCAGCCAGGAGGAAGTCCAAGGATCAAAGTCCTCTAGATTCAAATCCCAGACCACACAGAAAGAAAGGGGTTTCCATCGAAACAAGCCAAGTGTCACAGCTATTGTGGGAGGCTGTCTGGTCCCCATGTGAATAAACAGAAGCGTTGTGTCTGCACTTCACATCCATCTGAAACATTCCTTTTCTGCCAACTTCACTTCAAAAGAAAAAAAAAAAAAGATGAAGAAAAAGAACAACAAAATGACCCCAACTGATTACCGAAGTGATGATAATGTACCTGTCTTCATTGCGGCCAACGCTATTTTGATCAAACTTAAGCTTTTAAGATCACTCTCCAACAAATATTTCTCTACAATTTTGATCTTTTCATAGGTGCAAAGAAAGGAAAAGATAAAAGAAACAAACAAAACTCAAAATACTATTTACTCTCTCAGAAGACCAGCATGGTATAAACAAAAATAATAGTTATACTCCTGGGTTCTGAATCCTCACAGTGTTGTTGCAAAAAATAATTTTAATAGCAAACCAGAGAGTCTTGCAAAACACATATGAAGCCATAATAAAATGGATACTTATCCTGCTGCTCCGATTAGACCACTTCCATTCAATAGTTGTAACTAATGACTTGTTTTTCCTCTGGTATTATGGGCCCTTATTACTGTGCTAAACATAACATACCTCATTTTGTTTTCCTAGCCATGCTTGTCTCTTTCACTGATGACTGCAATTTGATATTTATGAAATCACATAAAAATAGTGTATAATCCTCTCTATAAACCCCTCTCAAATTGTATAAAATTATTCAGAGGACAATAGATTAATGTATACTCCAATGCATGTGTCCTTTTCTCTAACCACTTCAAAGTCTCGAGTGTGCACATGGTCTCTCTCTCCTCTCTCCTCTCTCTCTCTGTCTCTCTCTCTCTCTCTCTCTGGCTAGAGAACACACTGTACTTTGGAGATAATTGACTGTGGAATATGATGATGTTTATTCAAAAGCAGGTCACACAGACTGCAATTTGAGAGTCTTCCTTTATCCTCCTTACTTAGTCTCATCCAAAGGAAATGCATGATACTGTTTCCTGCAAATCAGTAATGTGGAGTGTTAATTACTTCTTTAGATTTAACCTACTGAGAAAAATCCACTGCAAATGTACCCTCCCCTCCCAGGAGATTGGCAATGTTCAGAAAACTAACTTCAGATTACTCATTTAGACCAAATTGGGATGAGATAGATTGTGCACTCATATCATCTTAACAGTATGTTTGTTCTCCTGTTGCTAAAAGATCACATTACAGCATTAGACTTTGTTTTCTCAGAAATAACACAAATGGACAGTAATTACTGGGTGGGAAGGTGTGGTTGGGAAAAAAACAAAACAAAACAAAACTCTGGCTCTCATTAATCTCTGCTATGATATAGACATGAAGCCTGGTCTTTGACCTGAGGTTAGAGCTTTTTCTCCAGTCTGTTACCAGTTTCTGTCATTCTGGCTGATTCAAGTAAAAAATGGAATTGTTCAAAAGAAATACATGGTGATGGAAATGAGAATTCTGCCACTGGAAATGTGCCACTGGAAGTGTGCCATATTGAATGGGTTGGATTTTCATCCTCTAAGGCGAATTACGTGGGATGTCATTAGGGAATCTAATTCTCAATCTTAGTACCATTCAACTTTCATTTCAAAGATCGAGGCCAGACACTGAGACACTGGATGGAGCATGTGACTAGTGGCATATTATCTCAAAAAAAAAAAAAAAAAAAAAAAAAGGAAGAAAGAAAAGAAAACAATCACTTTTTCAAGCTATTTTTCAACATAGTTTAATATAATGCTGTGTTTAGGAAATGGGGCAGTCACAATCACAATGTTATATTTCCATTGTAGTCACTTAATAAATGTTTACCATGTACTGGTTAGGTGCTCATAAATACACTGGATAATGAGCTATAAACTTGAAGTTTGGCAAAAAGAAGTTAAGAACCATCTACTCATTTGTCATTTGATATATCACTATTAATATTACCACGGTATTGTACTTATACTAGTTGTTGATTAGTTTTTGAGTTAATATCAAGCGTATAGATTTCATAGGCTCTCTGGGCTCTTATAGAAAATAGTCCAATCTCCTGTTTTATGAAACCAAGGAAAAGAGAGATAGATGGCTTGTCTAAAATCACTTGTGGGTTATCAGCTGGAACTAGAGCCCAGGACTCTCAACCTGGTGTAGTTCTCTTTTCTGGATTCCACACCACTTTATTTTTTATCAGCACGGTCACTTAAATCCCTCTAACACGGAACTGAAATCAGATATTAAAATTCATTTAACAAACATTTATTGAGCATTTATTGGGCCATTTGAAAGATTCTAGGGTAAGGAAACATTTTCATTACTTCTACTAAAATCCATATCATTCGGCCATCCTCCAGGACATCTCATGCCTCATTGTATCACATTATGAAAAAAAAAAGAAAGAAAGAGAGAACTAGATTCTGCTATATCAGAAATGGTGTATGAGATGACGATCTATTGAGGCAGTTCTCTACACGTGTGGAGTGGAGCTCCCTCGAGATTCAAGCAGTGTTATCCGTCTTTCCCTCTTATGCAAATGTTCAGCTCTCACGTGGCTCGGAATGCCTTCTCTGAGCACGCCATAATCATCTGACAAGTCTGTTCTCCGAGGGCATGAGAACCAAACGTACTGGTAACAATCTCTAGAGAACAAACTGCTTTGTGAGATTTATGCTCCACAATTAAAAATGAAAGGGCTTTAGAAACACATCCAACTAGAAACTTTCTCAACTGCCCCTGCTGACGCCCCCAAGGAGTGTTATCACAAAATGGAACCTTTCTAACAACCCAGAATGTGAGATCAGAGGCTTCTGAATGCTAGAGGAGTCAGGCAATCTATCCTTTCTCCTTTCAGATGTCTATGGAATTAGTATTGGACACAAAATATATATTTAAGCATAAAGTTTCATCATGGAGTCCATTAAGTTTGTAACGAGCAGCAAGAATTATTTCAATCCAGCTGTAAATTCTCTGCTATGTCCCAGATTAGAGAGGTGGAGTGGTTGAAGAGAACCAGAACTAAATAGTGGGCCAGAGGATCTTTTTCTAGTCCCTATTCTATCTGTTATTCCTATAGGACCTTCAGCAAAGAGCCTAGACCTCAGTTTCCTCACCTCTTTCTTCCTTCATTTAAATCTTTGTAAGCAGGGACTGTCAGCCAGTAGATGCAAAGCCTAGCACAGGGCCTGGCACATGGTACGTGCCTAATAAATGTCTGTGGAACAAATGAGAAGAATAAGGGCTTGAATACGATGTT
Source organism: Pteropus medius (assembly GCF_902729225.1). Lineage (NCBI taxonomy): Eukaryota > Metazoa > Chordata > Mammalia > Chiroptera > Pteropodidae > Pteropus > Pteropus medius. The sequence goes on along the minus strand of NW_024353517.1, from coordinate 5,822,617 downwards.
ATATAAACCCCTCTTCATTCTAAAGTTCAGTTCAGCCAAGAAAACATTGGGGTAGTCACTTGAATGTTTGAGACAAGGGATGAAAAGAAGAAAGTTTTGATTCTAGAATCTGAGGCACTAAGTGCTTCCTGGTACTTTTTAAAAAATTTATTATTAAGGTTTATATAACTATACTTTACATGGAACATTTTCGTTCAGCCTTTTGTACAGATGCCCTTAAAATATATTGTGTGCTGAACTGCTACACTGACTGAAGCAGGTAGTGCAGTTCTGGTCTAATCAAGATACGCCATTTATCTGATAGTTCTATGGTAGTCAGAATAAGCCATGTCTGGAACAAAACAAAAATTGAGATCAGAAAGTTAAAAGTCTTCAAAATAACGCTCATGACCAAAAGCGAAAGAGTAAAAATGAAGAGCACTCTATTATATAACATATTGATGAGGCCTCAAAGATGGAGCTGTGATAGTTTGAATACTACATGAATGATATACAGACATATTTTTCAATTGTGTCTCTGACATTTTACTTTTAAATATTGTGACTGTATTACCTGCCATTTGTCAGAAAATTGATTCTTTTCATTGACATATTCCCCTCACCCTATCCAATTTTATTTTAATATACTCATGCCATTAGAAGAAGTTATCTAGAAAAAAATCACCATGGGGAGCAAAATTATGTAATATCTAAATGTGTCTGAGATGAGCGTGTTCATTCTTTATAAATGGAAGAGTAGTCTTTCCTATTATTATTCCTAAAAACTCAATACACAGATAGCCATTCTCACCAGAGACTAATGTTAATACTACTCACAGGGCTGCTATCCGCCACTATTAAACCTTACAAAACCAGCTATGTCAGCAACTGATTCATCATTACCTTCACTCCTCAAATTATAGTAAGAACAGTCATGGAAACCATGGTAAAATCAATACAACATTTACTGAACACATGCTCTGTGCAAAGAATCGTGTTTCAACAGTGAAGCGGGAGGTAACCTGACTGGGTTCTGTTTAGATTAGTTGATGCCTGTACACAATCAATCATCTGGATATTCTGTATTTTACTACATAGTTCTCAATTGGCTGACAGACCAATATATCGGTGACAAAATACCTCTTTCACAGAGATTAAACTAACCAACAGATCTAGATGATTTGGCAGAAACATGCAAAGAATGAACATTCAGATATCTCTACTGGTTCTTTCAGCAGGTCACACTGGGTGATGCTGGGCCAATCACTTGCCTCAGATTGCATATGAATGAGACATTTTGCTAAACTCTTCTTCCTCTGGTCCAAGAAACGTTCAGAAAGAAGGTCACACCTAGACTGTCTTCTATGAGAGAAAAAAGAGTCACTGGAATAAACAAAATAAAAAAGCAAATGGGAGTTGAAAAAAGGAGACAGCAAAAGTAAATCCTAAATTTGGTAAAGAGCTGAGAACCAGAAAGAGAGAAAAAGAGCAAGTCAAAAGTCGAACATCAACGTCGCTGCCAAATATCATTTAAGTATAAATTCCATTTGTCCATGGGTGCTAATATTCAAACATGGAATCTTAGTGACCTTTCAGACTTAGACCTGTCTGAAGTCTATTTCTGGTGAAATGGATAAAGATACTAGCTTAATTCCATCTGATGTTGTCACAGAAATTACAGGTTCCCAAAACAAAGATGTGATAAGATGTTATGAACCTGAGTCTTAAAAGAGACAAACTCTGAAGGCCAATTTTCAAAAGCATTGAGAGATGTCCACCAAATGAGGTATTTCCTTTAGTCCATTTGTTTTGGCCATGTAACCAAATAAAACTTCAAATGTTAGAGGTACAGAAAATGTCTTGTATAAGTGAGTCATATGCAGCATCAGCTCTCTGGAATGCCTTTCTCTCTTCCCGATTGGGATCACCAATCCCAATCCTAGTAGTCATCCTAAAAGTCAGATCAAATACCACTTCCTCATAAAGCCTTGCCTGATCGCTCGACTAAATGCGGCCCCTAAATCATCTGGATAGCCAGTAGATTTTATCTTTAATGGCTTTGGTTACCCAAAACTTTATACCTGTGCTATAGACATCGACATATATGTCTTATCCTTATCCTTCTCAACATGAAATATGGCATACACTAAATAAATGGTTGAGGAAGAGAGAGGGAAACAGAGAGGGAGGAAAAAAGAGAAGGAATAACTCCTCCCAAGTAAGTATCCAGAGTAGAAGAAACACTCGAACATGGATTGACAAGGAAAGAAATGAAGCTTGAAGCTTCAGGGTGCCTCACTTGCTCTGGCCCCTTCTAAGGTTCTGGGAAGGGCCCAAGCAGTGAGTTCATTGCTTTCTTTTCTGCTTAGACTGCCCTCCATTACACATTCATGTGGGGCAGTGTTGGTTTTGGGAGGGCTTAGACTGCCCTCCATTACACATTCACGTGGGGCAGTGTTGGTTTTGGGAAATATGGAGTTTGGTTAGGGGATGTTGAGTTGAGGATACATTTAGTTAAATATAGTGAGATACTACATTTACATGGTTTGCAATAACCATGGTGCATGCTTAAGCTATTGCCGGTTATCATTCTGTAGGAATGTCCCTGGGCTCACTACAGCCCCAGGTCTGGAACTCAGAGGTATGGAGCCAGAAGTCCCGTGATACAAGTGACACTTTCATGTGTCTTACTACATCCAGAATATGGGATTATACTGGTAAAGGAGAGAAGCAGGGTGTGAAATGCATGGAGTCAGAAGCTAAGTCAGCTGAACATTCTACCAATTGTCAGATGTGTAAAAGTACTCACACAGAGAGGGCTACTTAATACTCAATGATGCGAAAGGAGATGCTTTCTCGTAGCAGGAATGTATTCAACAATGTACTAGAAGCAATTCAAAATGCACCACTGACTTGATTTTCTTTTTGATGCTTATTTCGCACTATAGAATTTATCATTGTATGAACTTGCACCAAATAGTGCAAGTATTTTTGTAACATCTTACAAATAAAAGAAAATTAATGACAAGTTTCCCCAAATTTGACAAAGTTGTGTAGATTAAAAAAAATTTTCCAAACTTTTAATAATAATAATAAAAGCATATTTCACATAACCATGATAGAGGAAAGAGTAAAATTTTACTCTTTCTTTTCTTTATCTTTTCTACTCTCCCAATAGCAAATATTACAAATTTAGGCTGCATGGAGAAATGACAAGAGAGCATGGAGCCACAAAATATAAGAAAAAGTCACTAAATTAATTAATTGGCTAATTAACTAAAATTATATTTTTCTAGATTTTCCAATTTTTGTCATATTTTACAGATTTCTATCAATATAAAATTGTTGTATTTGCTTTTCTTATTTAAAATAAATATTTATTTTCTTACAAAATTGTTATGGGATGAATTATGTGCCCCCATCCAAAATTCATATGATGAAGTACTAATTTCCAATATCTCAGAATGTGACCATATTTGAAGACAGATCCTTCAAGGAGACAATTAAGTTAAAGTGGAATCATTAGATTGGGCCTAGTCCAATATGACTGATGTCTTAACAAGAAGAGAAATCAGGACACGGACATACACAGAGGAAAGACCAAGTAACGAGACAAGGAGAAGATGACCATCTGTCAGCCAAGGAGAGAGGCCTCAGAAGAAACCAACCCTACCAAATATCTTGATCTCAGACTTCTAAACTTCAGAAAGGTTGAGAAAATAAATTTCTGTTGTTTAAGACATCCTCCCTGTGTTATGGCAGCTCGAGCCAACTAATGCAATAATTTTCTGGTCATAATGTTGTATTTTTTTTTTTTAAAGATGTCTCCCCAAAGTGATAAGGTTCAAAGCTTTAGGTCCTGCAACATCTAAATATGTCTACAGACACACACTTAGACACACACGTACACACACACAATAATCTCACTATTCACTGTTGGATGTATTAACTATAGTAGCTAAGGCCAATACCATTTTGTCAGAGACCCTTACTTTTTAAACATATTTCTTTACAAATAGTTTCCTTCTTGAACAGTCATCTGTATTTTAGTAATTAACAAATTGTTAATAGAATTAAGTCATTTAAATAAAAGTTTATTTGGCTTCTGAAGCTTGCATAGCCTTATCATCTACAGAGTCACTGTCTGCAGACTCTTCTGAAATGGAGTACTGAAGAACACCTAGCTATCACTAGATATCACCCAAGCCTTTTAGGCAGTGTTCTGTTTAACGAATTTCTTATTTTTCAATCTAAATACTTAGCAACTGCAAGGGGCATTCTGTAAAAAGAAAAGCTGGGATTTGTGATTTTTTTTTTTTAGTTCCACATGTTTCATGCTATGAATTTTATAGACAAGGAACAAAGATTCTATGATTTATATAGTGTGCAAAATTGGAGAAGTGAATTGACTCCTCTGAAAATATTGTCATCATCTGTAAAACAGGATAGCTATTCATTCTTTGTCCATTACAATGTTTTGTTTTATTTTGTTTTGGAGGAGACAACGTATAAGAAATTTTGTTGCATTAAAATGTTCATTGTTAATTTATCAAAGGCAATGTTAAAATACCTGTCGATGAAGACATAGAATTGTTCTTGATCTCTCAAATTTAGAGAATTGTGTTAAGGTCCTAACTGTGCTGTGAGACCTTGAACAGTCATTCTCTGGGTCTTAATTTCTTGTGAATGAATAACCTGCCTTCTTAGAAAAGCAAAGGTAACACGTTTATTTCATTCTGACAGCCTAAAAATCTATAAACTCACCATCACAGAGCAAATTTGTTACAGTAATTATTATATTTCAGAAGACCATTGGGAAAGTACGTTTTAATTTCTAGAACTTATTTTTGACTTGACAATAGGTTGACATTCAAAACAGAAAACTAGACTTCTGTTTTTAATAGGGAATGTTAACATTTCTCATGGAATTAAGCATGGAAAAAGAAGATATAAAATTAAAACCAATGACTTCTTGAGCTGATAATCTCTTGATTAAAAAAGAGTCCTTTTTAAGTATGAGCCATGTAGTTAACACACACACACACACACACCACACACACACACACACACAAGAAAGCAAGCAGCAGCAGCACACTTGTGCTTGAGTTCCTATTAATAGCCTGGTACTAGAACTCATAGAACTGCCACAGAAGGCTGAACAGTCTTGGGCTTTTCACGTGATAAAGTTCACACTTCCGTGGTTCTCCAAATAAGGCTTTCCAAACAAACTTGGCCTAGGCTCACGGATTTGGCATTTCTCCTGTAGGAATGCAACTCCATGTTCTACCCGAAGGTTTCAAGAATGACAGTTTGGGATATTTATTAACTTATATAATCTCTCAGGACAGGCTCATTTTGAATCAAAGGCAAATACAATTAGAAAACGGAGCATTCACTTTGCTTGACTCTCAACAAGCTATAAATGGGCTGGATCTTACAGTTTATTTTAACATCGTCTTTTTCCTTTTCCTTTTCTGACCAGGTCTTCAATGACAATGCAAATTATTTATGTAAACAAATGTACAAAACAATGTTAGTCCTAGCATTTGGCAAGTAGGTCACACATCTGGGTGAAATTATATTGCTGGTCATTGGTCATTGTTGACTTTGCCACAGTCCTTCCTTCTCACTTGGAGACATTGTACTGACACAATACATTGACTCTGAGGTCTTCACCTTGTGTTGCATGTCTCAGAGCTCAGTAGTACTTTCCTCTCTGAAGTTCAAGGTTATTGGCTTGATTCTACTCTATGACATTCTGCTTAGCTCCATTCCACAGCCCACCAATCACACCATGCTGCCAGTTGCTTCATGAGTGCCTGGCGAGACAGTGATAGATGAAAATTGAAGAGATGAATTTAAGTCCTCTATTCGAAAAATAATTAGGAAGAATCCCCAGCAGATAACCACGCAGTACCCTCATACCAAGAAGAAGGATACTTATCGGCTTGGCATATGAGACCTGCTCAAGATCAGAAAAGAACCTGATTTAAGTTTAAAGCTCGGTTGCTGCCCATCAGTGATGATTTTTGTTAATATCGTTCTATGGAGAGGCAGTGTAGTATAATGGCTAAGAGCTTGGGCCATGTGGTCTTGGGAAAGTAACCTAATCCCTCTCTGTTTCCCACCCAGTAAAAAATCAGGCTATGAATAGTATTTTCTTTGTATATTATTTTTTTACAAGGACTAAACAAGCCAATGCACACAAAGGCATCACCATGAGAAATAATAGCCTACCTTGGGTGATTTCTAGCATTCATACTGGAGAGCAGGCTTTAAAACATCGGAACACATGGATATTTAATCCCTGTAACATTTTAAGCATGAGGTTCCCTGAAAACTTTGAATGTGCCTCCTAAGTGGACATGGGCTCTCAATAATTAAGAATCACTATTGCAGAATATACAACATTGGGTTAGGTATTACTTACTGACTAACTTTGGCCAGTAACAAAAAGTTATGTTAGCGTCTTCACCATGCGTGCTTGCCTCTATGTGATCACATGCAAAGATATAAGTGGTGAACCAGCCATGAAATTGATCTTCTTTTTAGAGATAGATGGCTCAAAATGTGGAGAATCAGAAAGGCATCAATTAATATTGAAATAAATCTAAGCTAATGAAGATTTTTGATTTCCCAGCCATTAGAGCCTCTGGACAATTACACTATCTAATCTTGTCTACTTTCTCATCCACATTTCCATTGACTGAAGACTAGAAGACTAGTATAGGTCACATCCTACTAAAGCTTTGCAAAATTGATCTACTCTATTTCTTCAAAAGATCAGTAGAACTTCCTCAGGGCCTTTCCTGCTTTGTGTGAACAATTTGTCCATACGTATCCGATTGTGGAGGGAAAGGCTTTATTTTCTAAAAAAAAAAGTGAGGATGTTAGCTCTATGTTTTTACCTGGTGAACAAAAAAGATAAGGGTAGTCAGAGGCCAGTGTCACCAATAATACATATCTGTTCTTCCCTATGGGATTTGAAGCTTTCTGAGGATGAGTTAAGTTTTAGTTGATTTTTTAATGTTCTTTGACACCTAGAAAAATAGCAATAGATAGTATGTGTTATTTATTGAAAGTAAAATTTTAAGAAAATAGTACTATGCAGGAATACAGTAACAATGGTCATTATAACTGAAACTGTTCAACATTTTTTTCCTAAAAATTACTATATAACTCATATATGATTGGCTGTGCTAATGAAATAAACAATGTGGCTAAACTATTTATCTCTTTATCTAGACAGAATTACTTTGTCTATAGCTCATGAGCTGCACAGAAAGCCCTTAATATGTCCCAATATTGGTGCTGGAAAAGCAGTCTCCTATAGATAAACACTGTGGACCATTTATACAAAGAACCATTAATGGAGACTGCAAAATTCTGCAGTAATCATCTAAAGGAAAAAAGAATAACTTGAAAAGGAAGGAAGGTGAAAGACAATTAAGCTGATGAGAAGCACAGGTCAAGGTAAGTGACACTTGGTGTGAATGGGAAGTCTCAAAGAACATCCATCATTTGCCTTTTATTGATTATATTGCCATCCAGGGTGAAGACAGGATGAGAAGACCAGCAGGATCCCTGCTACTTAGAAGACTGTACCTGGTAACCTACTTGACCCTGTCATAGAAATAGAAGTAGGTGGAAACTTCGTCCTATGTGACTATGCTGTCTCTGACTTCAGAGTATTCAGTTTTTTTTCTGCTCAGCACCATTTAAAATAAAAATAAAAATAAAAAACAAAATAAAATAAAAATAAATTGGTGTCATATTATATCTTTTTTGGCCAAGTAATTAAAATTTAAAGTTTTTAAAAACATGCAACTCTAGTTCATCTCTAAAACTCATAAGTTTCAAATTATTATTGCTTCCATTACTGCTTGTCTTAAGAACACTTCTCCTGACACTTATGAGAGAGTAAGTGGTGCGTCTTTTGTATTTTCACTTCCCATTCCATAACCATCCCCCTCCACTGCCCCTGGAGCTAGAGGCTGGAAGTCTGCTTAAACACACAACTGCAGGAACCTGTAGATACAAACTCTTGCCAACAGAGTGGCCCATACTTGCACATTTCTTAATATAAATGTTCTATTTACAAATAAGAAAGTTCATTAAGCCCATTTTTTCAATAGTTTTATGAGAAACCACAGAAGCATCAGAGCCTAACAAATCTTCCTACATCCACTCCAATCTTATACACAGTGGCTGGGGTTATCTTAAAACAAAGGCAGACACTATCACTCCCTTGCTAAAAACACTCCAGTGGATTCCCATTTCACTTAGAACAAAGACAAACTCCTTATCACAGCCCATAAGATCTAGACCCTGTTTATTTCTACTACCTCATTTTATTTCATTCTCTTCCACCCACGATGTGCCAACCACTGTGGCTGTTCTTCTACTCCTATAAATGCCAAGCTCAGAGGACTCATCCTTGCTGTCCTCTGCCTAGAATATTCTTCACGAGATCTTAGAAGACCTGGCTCCTTTACATTCTTCAGATTTTGGCTCAAATGTCATCTCTTCAATGACTTTCTTGGTTGGCTACCTAAATCAGTCACTCTATAAACCCAATATTAATATCCTTCATTTTATTCAGAGCAAGTATCACTTCCTACTACAGTTATGTCTAATTGTCTCTCTTCTGAAAACACTATTAGAATATGAGCTTTAAGAGGAAAGCAGTAGTATACTGTTTCTAACTCTAACTCCAGCACCAAAAAACAGGCATTGAATAAATTTTTAATGAATGAACAAATTAACAAATGAAGCAATGTGCTGGCACCCAATAAAATTCATCTCTTTTGCCTTAAAACTTAACTTTGTTTATATTCATGAAAGTTTATAAAATCATAAGTTCCTGGATTTGGTGCACTACGTAATCTCCCCAAGATTCAGTTTTTATCTGAAAATGAAAATAACACTATCTACTCAGAAGTGTTCCTGAGAAGACTGCATAAGGTAATCTATGAAAAGTGCTCAGCGCAGTACCTGATATAAATGCTCAATCATATTGGCAACTATTAATCCATACAGCTTTAAAATATTTAAAAGGAACATTTATAACTTAGAATTTTCTCCCCCTCCTTTAGCCTAATCTCTTCAAAATATAATAATAATCTCTCACATGGGTGCAGTATTTTATAGTCAGAAAGTACCTCCACATCTGTTATTACACACAACTTTCCTTGTAGTTTGGAACTCAAACTCAGAGTTGATTTCAAATTCCGTAGTCTTTCTACTATGTCGACATTATCAAAATAGACCACTCATGGTGTTAAAAGGAGGGCTGGGAAGGTATTGAGGTATTGAACTGTGGGTAATGGTGGTAATGTGAAATTTAGAAAAATCATACATAAAGGTGGGTGTCATACACTGGAGGACCCCAGGACTTTGTGCCCTTTCCACATAGTAGTTACTGGATAAAAAGTTATCAGAGGGACTGGTTCTGTGCTCAGCACTTGCTCATTCATTTATTAACACATCTTTTCTGAGGACTCATTACTTTCCAGGCACTATTCACTACGTAGCAGTTAACAAAACAGACAAAAATCTCTGCTCTTATACACATTCTAGAGAGACAGAAACAAAGAACAACTGATTAAAACATGTTAGGTGGTAATAAATACTACAGAGTAAATATTTATGAAGTAAATGTAGATAGGAACACTCTGGTATAGGAGAGGCATTTTAGATAAGGTGGTCAGGAAAGACTTTTCCCAAAAAGTAGTATGCGAGGATAGTCCTGCAGAAAGTGAGAGAATAAGCCATGCGGATATCTGGGGAAAAGCATTCCAGGCAGAGGGTACAGCAACACAAAGGCCCCGAAACAGATGTGCGTCTAGACGTAGTATGGCTGGAGCAGACTTGTGGGGTTTGGGGGAGGGGTGGGGATAGATGAGATCAGAGAGTTAATGAGTGGGCAAACAGAGTTAGACTTTGTAAGCACAGTTCCGGCTTTTTCTTAGTCTGATCTGGAAAGCTGTTTTGAGCAGGAAAGCGAAATAATATGACTTGCATAGGATCACTCAGTGTTGAGAAAAGGCCAAAGTGGGGCAAAGGTAGGAAACGCAGAGCACTGGGAGGCGGTTATAATAACCCAGGCAAGATGGGATTGGACTTGGACCAGGGTGATGGCAGGGGAGGTGGTGAGAAGTGATCCGATTTTAAATATTAAGGTGAAGATGAAAGCATTTGCTGTATGAGAATAAGATAGAACAAGAATTGGGAAGTCTTTAGATAAAGAAAGTAGACCAGTGGTTACCAAGGACTAGAGAGCTTGAAGGATATGAGGAGTGACCGCTAATGGACACAGAGTTTCTTTCGGAAGTGGGAGAAATCTGATGCTGGGTATACAACTCCACGAATATACTAAAAAAATAAAATAAAAAACTGAATAGTATATTTTAAGTGAGTTAATTCCATGGTATGTGAATTATATCTCAGTAACATTATTATATATTTAAAAATAACCTATAAGATGCATGTTATCATAAAGGAAAACAATGCAATGAGAAAAATTTCAGAGGAAAAACTAATAATACGTGGGGATTGGTTGAATGGTCAAGCTTTTCCAAGGAGTTAATATTAGAAATGAATCTTGAAGGCTAAATAGGAGTTTACCAGGCTGGGAGAAATAGGAAGGATATACTATTATGCAAGTAGCAGGTTAATTTTGGTTTTGATATTTAATTCTTTCCTCCCCTCAAATTCCCACAGACTGTCAAAAAAATCCTCCAGTTTCAGGATCTACTGGAGAGAAAAGAATAGTCGAGGAATAGTCAAGCAATTTTAGAGAGAATCTAAATTTTGAAAAGTCTTCCCATATTTTAGATAAAGGGTCGGTCAACTTTTTCTGTAAATGGGTATGCAGTACATGTTTTGGGATTTGCAGACCATACAGCCTCTGCTGCATCTCCTCCACTCTACTGTAGTAGTGTGAAAGCAACTGCAGGTAATACATTAGCAAGTGAGCATAGCTGCGTTTCAATAACAAAACATTGTCTACAAAACCAGCTGATGGGTGAGATTTGGCCCATGGGCTACAGTTTGCTGGGCCCCGGGTCCATATTCACTCAGCTGCCTTCCTAAATTCTTCTCCAGTTCTCTGCTGGTCATGAGCAATTTTCCTGCCTCTAAAAGATCACAGGCTTCAGCTCTCTCCTAGACAGCTTGCTTAATGAATTACTTTGCGTCCTGTGCATTAGCTGGATAGCAGCATAAAAAAAGGAGGTTCCTCTAATAAAAATTATGGATATCGTTATAGCAAACCTATGTAAATTGTTCCTAAAGACTGCATGTATGCACCATGAAAAACAAGTAGTAGCTAACAGAGCCATTAAGAATATAACTAGCACACCTACACCTACTTATCCTACCTTTTTCATAATAATCCCTAATCCCTAAAGGTACATCAAAAATAACCATGGTGTCTATGTTTGAGGAGATATAAACATACCAACATTTATAAGGACTAAATAAAAGGGGACTTATTATCTTGAACTTAGATTTAGGGTATAGTTGTAACTCCTTGACTCTTGATAAAATGTTGCTTGAGTCTTGGATTTCAAATAATGTTAAATACATGTTATGTCCCAGAAATACAACTCTACAGTTGCATTCTTTAAACTTCTGGGCCCAAGAAATATTTGATATTTGGATAACAATGAGCTAACACATGTGAATAGAGAGAGCTATGAATGGAGGCAAGTGTCACGGAATGAAAAAAAAACAGCGGGCCGGCTGCGGAAAGAACTAAAGTTCTCATCCTCCGTCTGGCGTCCTTTTTTATTAAGCAAGGTGCCTCCAGACATGTCATAGAGTTTTCCCGATATAAAGAAGTTTGGTAAATATTATAAGAGGTTATAAAAATGTTACATATTATTATTAAATACTTCGGAATGTTAGTTTAAATAAGTAACCTTCTGCAAAAAAAATCTAAATTGTATTTGTATGTTCTGAAGAACATTTACTGAACTCCAAGGATAAAACAGAACAAACACAATATTATTTGCTAAGAGTATACCTAAATGTTGGGCTCCCAATATTCCAGAAAATCAAAAAGCTAAAATAACAGGTAAATGTTTATTTCTAGGACAACGGCACTTTTGGCAAATCAAGTATTTGACTTTCACTATGGGGTGCTTCTTAATACGCTGTATGTAAAATCTTTCAAAGTTTTCATATTCACCGCTAATCATGATACATCAATAATGGCTTCTTTGTTGGCTGAGGAATTAAACAACTAAAGCCTCTCCTCTGAAATAGGACAGTCTGAGTATTTGCAGCTGGTCAAGAAGGAAGTGAGATTCTTAGAGGGACACATCAATGAGTCAGGTAGTTGTCTTGCTATAGAACTGAAATAAAATCAGATAAAGGCAAAACACTGGTGAATTGAAGTGAGTTCTCTTGCTCAGTAAACACACAGAAATATATTTTGCTAGAATCATTTGTTAACATGATTTATTTAATTTTCCAAGAAAAGTTAGGGACCTGCAATACTTTTGAGTATCTAAATCTATGAGAAAGATTAGGTGAGTAAAATGAAAAAAACAATATTCACAGACATCTTAGTGTACTAGAACATCCATCTTGATAGTAACTTTCAAAATCCTGGAAAGGAGAAATTATGGCGTAAATCAAAACCATACAGACCTAAAGAACCAGTCTTTTCAAAGGAGCAACTGTGAGACAACAAGGTCATTAGAATGTTGGCCATTTTCTATCATTAAGAGGCCTTACTAAAGCTAAGTGATAAGCTCCTTTTTGGTAACAGTCATTACACCTTTTAAAGGTCCTTTAACACTTTCAATTTCACTGGGCTTAAAGCAATGTAGAGATAAACTGTGGTATAGAAAGAAGTGTTATTTTTCTAATCAAATTCGCCACTTACTAACTGTAGAACTCTTCAAGTCACTGTAATTCTTCAGGCCTCAGTTTTCTTACCTATAAATTTGAGGGTTATAACCTAATGATTTTGAAGGTAACTTCTATGTCTGACAGTTTCAATAGCCTGGCCTAGAGAAATGGAGAATAAAGATTTACTTATTTTTCCAATTTACATTCTTCAAATTTGTAGGAAAATATTTCTTCTTCAATCGAGAAGCAAATCTTCCAAACATAAAAAGTTGATGGATAGGCTCTTCTCCGTAAAGGAAATAAGCAACTGAATCAATAAATTTTTTTCATATGAAAAGATTAAGTAGAAAAGCCTAAGAAGGCTTATAAAAAACTAGTAAAACTATTAAATTTAAAAAGTCATAAGATGCAAGGTCAATATACAAAAGTCAGATGTATTTCTATATACTAATGGCAAACAATTGCAAATTAAATTTTAAAATACCATTTACAGTAGCATCTAAAATATAAAATGCTTAGAGATAATTTATATGAAAAACTATAATAAATCGTTGATAGAAATTAATGAAGACATAAATAAAATGATATACTATGTTTATGGGTTGGAAGACTCAATATTGTTAAGATATCACCTTTTTTTCATATTGATTTATAGATTCAACAAAATCTCAATCAAAATCATAGCAGGCTATTTTGTGGAAATTAGGAAGCTGATGTTAAAATTTATATAGAAATGGATAGGACTTCTGAAATAACAAAGATGGAAAACATACACTGCCTGATTTCAAAATCTACTATAAAAGTCAGTGATCAAGATAGCATGGCATTAGCCTAAGGATAGATATATAAATTAATGGAATAGAATAGAGAGAGTCTAGATAGATCCACATAGACATGATCAATTGATTTTTGTCAAAGATGTCTAGATAATTCAATGGAAGAAAAGAATCTTTTCAACAATTTTTTATGCTGGAAAAACTGAATATCTCAATGGGGAAAAAAATGAACTTTAACCCTTAATTGAAGTGAATCATAACTCTAATTAATTTATACTGCAAAACATCTAAAGGAAAACATATAGTAACCATGTGAAGGCAAACACATCTAAGGAAATAAAAAGCACAAACTGTAGAAGATAAAAGAGATAAATTGTCCCTCATCAAAATTAAACACTTCTCTTTAGAAAACAACATGAAGAAAATAGTCAAGTCACAGTCTAGGAAGAAATATTGGCAATGCCTATATCTAAGGACTCTTTTCTGAATATATGCCGTACTCTTAGAACTCTGAGTAAAAACAAAATCCAATTAAAAAATGGGCCAAAAATCTGATACTTCACAAAAAAAAAAAAGGTATAAGAATGGCCAACAAGTGGATGAATAATAAATGCTCCAGATTATTAGTCAAAATAAAAATGTAAATATAAGCCACAATGAGATACATGCATGTAGCATGAAATAACTAAAATTAAGAAGGCTCACAATAGCAGTGTTGCCGGAGTTGGGGGGCAACTGAGCCTTTCATGTACTGTTGGTGAGAATATCTAATGGTACATTTAATAAAACAGTTTGGCAGTCCTGCATGATGCTAAGTAGTTACCACATGACCCAGCATTCCACTGTTAGGCATTTATCCAAGGAAATAAAAAACAAAAACAAACAAACAAACAAAAAACTGTCTGTACAAAGACACGTACCTGAACGTTCATAGAAGCTTCATTCATAACTCAAAATGGAAATGTCTCAAAACAAGTGGATGGATAAACAAAAGGTAGTATATCCATATAATGGAATACTACTTAGCAATGAAAATGAACGAGCTTATGAAACACACAAATAGATGAATCTCAAAAAAATTATAGTGAGTAAAGGAAGCCCAGACATAAGAGTGCATACTATATGATTCTATGTATATGGAATTCTAGAAAGGGTCAAAATGATCAATGTTAGAAAGCGGAATGGTTGCCTGGGGCTGAGGGTAAAGGCACTGACTACAACAGGGCACAAGGGAGCTCTGTGGGGTGGTGGAAACATTCTCTGTCTTGATTGTGGTAATGGTTACACAAGTGCATATACTTGTCAAAAGATCCCTGTTTTCAGCACTTAAAATGGATACATGTTATTGTATGTAAATTAAACCTTGAAAAAAGTTTATTAAAGAATACGAATCAATAAATTCCATGGACATCTAGCAAGTATAAAAAGTAAAAAGGATACCTTGTACACAACAGCGCATACTTATACACACGTAACCCAGAAGGGAAGTAAAATGTTAGTGCAATATTGAACCTGACGAATTATCTAGTTACTATGGATATTGAGTTGCTGGTGAGACAGTGCTTGTGTTACTGAGGTCACTTAAGCTGATTTGGTGAAGTAGGTTTTGATTTCGGCATTTTGCTGAACAACGTGCTATGTTCTAAAGCAAGGCTTAGTCCTTATTTTAGGAGGACATAGGAGGTTCTTAAAGCATCTTCATTAAACAAGAATGCATTATGCACTGTTAGTTACTTTGGGGAAAACAGGGTTGTTCAGATAACATCTCTATCCTCTAAAACTCCAGGTCTGATAATATACACTGGGGCATAGGTGGTAGAAGGCAGGTATATGATCCTAGTATAGTAAGGGTGTGAAAATGTATACAAGAGAGGGTGAAATAATGTACAACTTGATTTTAGGAAGAGGAAAGGCATCTCAAAAGAGATTACTACTTTGCTCAGTCTTAATGGAAATAACTAAATATGAAAATATTTTATTTATTTGGGGGAGGTCTGGGGAGGCATTCCAGAAAGAAAGAGTTCCATGACCAAAGCTGTAGAGATGAGCTATAACTAGGAATATATGTTTTTAGCTGGAAGCCCGATGCATAAAGGGGGAAGATAAAACTGAAAATCCATGCTGGGGTTTTAATTCTTTCCATAAGTAGCTGGAAACTTCTGAAGGTTTTTGAAAAAGGCAATTAAATGGCAAGTGCAGAGCTGTGTGGTAGAAAGATTAATCTGGTAGCATGTTTAACATGAATGAGTGTGGAGAGACCAGAAGTGAAGATACCCATTAAGAGGCCATTTCAATGGTTCAGGAGAGAAATGAGAATTGAACCAGGACAGCAGCAAGGGGGATTTAGACTTGAGATACTGTGAAGTGAGAAAGAACCTTGGGACAAATTCTACATGGCTGATGAGGAAGAGGAAGTATAGCCTCAAGGCTCCAAGCCAGGGTACCTGGCAGGGATTTAACCAGTGCTTCCCCTCCAGCTGTTGATCTCATGACACTGCACCATGGCCTTCTGAGACTACTACTTACATGTCTGCCTGCGATGTGGGCCACAGCAGAACCGCGTGTTGGTGATGCTGACATGGCTCTCGCACCATTCAAACACCAAGACATGCCAAGATCTATGTTTTTTCATGGAAAAGCATGAGGACAATCTTCAGAAGACCCAGCTTGGAGTTGTGGCTCTCCCATGAATTTGACATATCTTCACTGACTCTCATTACTGAGCTTTTGAACCCTCATCAGTAAGAGAGACACAAAAACCTCTGTGCCTAACATTCATGGATTTTGTGGGGTCCATAAAGCACTTCAGAAAATGAAAAGTCCTGTACAAAGGGAATTCCTGATGTTATTGTCACTGGCCTCCTCAAGCATTCTCATCTTCACACACACACCCAGGTATCAGCAACTACCCTGAGACATATATCCACATCCATCCCTCTTCTCACCCTAACATCTCTTCTATTTTTTTTCTCTAATCTTAGAATCGAGAGATGTTTAGCACAGGGATTACTATAAAAACTAGTTCTCCAAAATGCCACCAATTCCTTGCTGTATACCCAATATATACATCCTTCTCTTTTCCACAATGAAAAACAATTTAAAAATTTTGGTGATTGAATGTTTGAAACGCTGCGATATCAACATTCTCAACTATTTTCTTAATCTTAACAAATTACAGGTCTTGGGGACCCTTCAACACTGACCTCAGCATTGCATTACCTTAACTCTCTTCTCTGACCCATTAAATATCCCCAGATTCAAAAACTAAATGAAGAGCCATGATCTGTTCTAATGCTGAAAGAGCTACCAAAAACGTTGTGTTAGGTGTATTGAAAGGTAGTTTATTAGCCTCCAAGATTTCAACTTCCTGAAGAATTTTGCAAGGAAATCTTAATATTTGATAATTTTATTACTTAACCTAACCCCCACACTAGGTGGGCCTCTACAGCTATCCTGGGATGCATATCATCCACGCTTTTATGCAGTATTGGGTAAATCGGTCTTTAAGAGACCTGCAGCTGACATAGATTAGGTTTACGGCAAGGAAGTGGGTGTTAGAGTTGCGCTGCCACTGTGGACCTGAGAGTTATGACTGGCTTCCAGGTCCTGGCTCTGGCACTTTCGAGCTAACTCACCTTACTCAAATATCAGAGAAAAGACACATCCTCACAGGGATGTGACGATAACGCATAGGAAAAGAGTTCTGTGAACTACAGATATTAGCTTTTATAAAACAGCAAAGAGAAAAGATTCCACTGTCTTTAAGAAGATTTCCAGTGAGAGAGGAACATTTGTCCCATATAAAGACGTGCTTATAACAATATTTTTTTCAAGGAACTCGGCTCAGATGGTACAGGAAACACATTATGGTCTACTGCGGCATGCATATTCACTGCTCAACACAGTATGGGAACACAGATATAATCACGAGCCCCCCCAGGCCTTGCAGGTTCTGATTTTGTCTCCTTCCTTTCTTCATTCCCTTCTTCATTCTTTTCTTCTTTTCTTTTTTCCTTCTACTTTCTCCTTCCCTTCCTCTCCCTCTTCTTTTAAATTGCACTATGATGTAGGAAAATTAAAGCAACTCCTCTCAAATACAAGGAAGATTTATTTCTTTCACTTATATATAAAAAAAAAATTTCCTTAATGGATTAAATGCCAAATTCTTCAGGATGTCTCAATGTAACAAAAGATAATTGTTTTAAAGCATGAAGGTAAGTTTTCCATCAGTGACTAAAAATTGGAAATAAAAGAAAGCCAGTGAAAAACTGAATAGTCCTCACTTGGCAATTATTCAGCCCTTGGAAATTTCCAAGCCCTTTGCAACCATTAATTAATTAGTGAAGATGACGTTCCACTTTACTGAGGCTAGAAGCGTGACATAAAGAGGTCTAGAGGATTTCCTCAAACTGAAAGAGGAATGTCACGGGAGGAACTGGGATTAGACTTAGGAGCTCATTTCTCAAGCCAGTAGTCACATCACTAAGCCAAGCAGAGTCAATATTGGGACAATAAGGTCCTCTGTGCACAGGTGCAGTTGAATACAGCAGTGTTCTGCTCAAAGACTAACTGTGAAAGAGCCTATCCCTACATCCACCAATGTCCCCACAACACACACAGACTATATCTGTAGCTTCATCAGCCTCTTTCCCCTTTCCCAAAACATAGACAGATGGCTAAATATCAACCTCTAACTACTCTCCTTAATAACTGCAGTGAAAAGTACATGATTTGATATTCATTTTTTAAATGTACAATATGATGTTAAAACACATGACACTGTTGAAAAACAAATATTTAAAAAAACGTTCAATGACATGAAATTCACTGATATCCAGAATCCGTAATAATGTAATAGACTATCCTAAATAATTACCTAACAATAAGAAGAAAAATAAAATTTCATGCTTTCTGGTGAGTGGTTAAGAAAAGTTTATTCCATCATCCTGAGTAGGCTGGTGAAGACAGACTAAATGCCAGTGGTGTGGCTAGACCCAACACCTTAGATCCAGGTCTTACACTGGGTGCTGATTCTTTTCCTACACCACTGGATTGGTTCCAAATGTTGAATGAAGAGGGACTGTCTGGAGTGCCTAGTGACATGATGGGAAAACAGGAAACTCAAAGACTGGCTCAGTACTTCTCACCAGATTATTCCTTCCACCTAGACATACTTTTGCTCTGTCTCATGTCTGTTTTCCCAGGTGGGGTGATAGGAGCCTTAGACAACTCAGAGCCCATCTCTTCCCTTGAAGAGATGGGCTCTGGGCTCATCACTCGGCCATCAGTCAGGCTGCTTTGGACGGGGCAAAACCACATGCCTATTTGAGCTTATATGTTAATGGCAATCATCCCAACTTAAATGTTTAATCGTCCATAGTGGAATTTGTTGCAGTCGCACCAAAATGAAGTAACGTTGAATAATCCAATTTTTTTCTTGACTAGTTGTTCTGGGAGCCAAGAAGGACTAATGCAAATATACTGCAATGTTAATGAAGCTCAAGGCTATCCAGACTGGCTATTTTGGACAAACTTTGTTTTTTAAAAAATACAAACTTACTAACATTTTTTTTTTCTTCATAAAGCGATTTTAGTACGGAAGGCTTTCCAAGAGCAATGTTTCGAAAATACTTAACATTTTAACTTGGAAACTTTATGTTGGAAAACGATCATGGCTGGCCTTCTTTCATGTAATGGGTATTCGTAAATTTGCCCACTTGCTGGGAAAGGCTGTTTTCCTCTGAGGAACCTAAAATTCATTTTGGAGCACGATTAAAAGAGCAGATGCTTTCATGGGAGAACAGAGGTTTAGTAGACACCCTACCTGGAGAGCAAGGACCTGATGGATTTTTGTTATAATGTTGAAAATGTGAATAGATATGTATCGAAATTGACAATCTTAAATGTGTAAAGGAATACATACATACATATATATACATACATACATACATACATACATACATACATATATATTCTCAAACCTCTACCCAGTCCATCCCCCCAAATCACCATTCAGTTTCTAATCACTAGCTCTCTAATTTCTGATTTCTAATAGTTCTAACTAAAAAGAAGGGAGGGCTCTGTTCCAACCCAATTTCTGGAAACTAGATTTGTTTCTCCGTCTCACCCCTTCCAAGTAATTCTCCTCGTCATAGTGAGAGGAAACATCATCATTGTGCTAGTTCTAGTACTCATGGAAAATCAAAGTTGTAGGTGAGTAGGTATGTGCAGTATATCTTACCTATTCAAAGGAAGTAATTGAACATGGTATTTTAAAAGACATATGTGCTTGTAATTAACTCAAACAATGAAAAAGATAACTGTAATAAAGAATTTTTTTTAATTGCCTAATAGGGATAAAGGTTTGAGAGTAAGATTCTTCCTGGAAGATCAGTAATGTGGATAGACAAGGGGGCAATAAATGACTGCCATTATACTGCAGCCCCTTTCCAAAGGAAACTAGACAAGGTGTCTGTATTACCTCAGATCCCCTTGGCCTCACCTGTTTCCTGAGCCATTGCCCACTTGTTATGTCCTAGCAGCCACTATGGTACCAACTTTGAGTTTTGATCACCATCACATGAGCTCAATATGACAGCAGCTCTCCTCATGTTTGCCCTGCAAACCTGTCACCTCTAGATCTGCAAATGTCCTATCTCTGCAGGCCTGAGATACTGCAGATCTATTTGGTGCCCAAGTAGACACAACATCTAAGTGTAAGGAAGTGTCTAACCCACAGAGAGAAGCTTGCACCAATGAGACAAGAGCTGGAACATAAATTATTTTCCCTTTCTTTCTCACACAAACAGATTGTCCTAAGCTCCACATTCACGTGGTCTTTTGCAAGATGATCTTTCAAGATTGAACGATTAGATGCACTTGGTACTAAGCAGCAGCCACACTGGTAATATAACTCCATATCTCCAACAGGAACTCTCTCTTGTCCTACTTCACTCATGCTTCCCTGGGATTATACTTTCTAATGAAATAAAAATAGCACATACATTTTTGCCTTAGGGTTTGCTTTCTGAGGAGGGCAGGCTAAGATAGACAGCCCTTTATTCCCATTACTTTGTTAATGAGTTTCCTACCTTCGGTTGCAGTGGAGGTGCACAGGGGGCTGGAACAGGATCTGTGATATAGGTCTTCTTGGGACCAGCTACTGGATACATCCCAGCAGGGTTCTGGTTCCCTGTTCCAGAGGGAGTGTACCCCTGTTCTCGCTTCCAGGTATTGGGGAGACCTTGCTGACCATAGGCAGGATCGGAGTCGGGTTTCCCCCCATAGGCAGGCCCCACTGGGCAATAGGCTTCATAATAGCGTCCTTGGTTGGGGCCATACCCATAACTAGGCTCAGGCTGAAGTCCTGGTGGTGGAATATATGCATAATCCATGCCGCCCCGTGCTGAAAGGGGTGGACACTGCCCAGAAGTAGGGCCTGGTTGAGTGTTATAGCTCTGCGGCCCCGGCCCCGGGCCATAATATTGTCCTGGTGAAGGGGCTGCCATATAATGAGAGCTGGGCTGGGCTGACTTCACTTGTACATTGAACGTAGGCCTTGAAGGGGTAGATGCTGTAGTGTAGGAAGCTGGGACTGGCTGAGGCTGGGGTTTGAGTGTTCCAATTGGAGCCACAGGGATGGGTCCAGCCTGAGGTGCATGCTGTGGCTTCAATGTAGACTTTTTGGTTGCTGTTAGAGGGGGTTGGTTTGGTATGACCATTCTCTTATGTCCTGTGACAGGGGTGGAAACTTGAGGAGAAGCTGTTGCACTAGTAGAGCCCTAATGTGGGAGAGAGAAGGGAAAAAAAAAGGACAGAGATTATTGCCAATGAAAAATAACAAGAACAAATATTAGAAATTGCTAATTATTATTTTTACATTAACTCCACAAAATACACACACACAAAAACATAGTTCCTGCCTTCTAAGAGTTCACAGACTAACACAAAAATTAGTTGCATTATTGTGTACTGTCAAAGAACAATCTGAAAAGGAAATCAAGGAAACGATTATATTTACAAAAACATTAAGACAAATATATACTTAAGAATAAATTTAACCAAAGAAGTGAAAGACATGTACGGTGAAAAGAACAAAACGTTGATGAAATAAATTAAAGACACAAATAAATAGAAAGACATCTATATTCATAGTTGAAAGACTTTAATATAGTTAAGATGTTAACACTACCCAGAGCGGTCTACAGATTTAATGCTATCCTTATCAAAATCCCAATGGTGCTTCTTTTGCAGAAACAGAAAAAACCCATACTGAAATTCATATGCAACCTCAAGGGACTCTGAATAAACAAAATGATCTCGAAAAAAAAAAATGGAGATTTCAAATTGCCTCATTTCAAAACTTATTACACAAATATAATAATGAAAATAGTGTGGTATGGCATAAATATAAGCATATAGACCAATAGAATAGAATATAGAATCCAAAAATAAACCCTTGAATATATGATAAATTGATTTTTGATGAAGGTGCCAAGAAAACTTAAAGTTATTTCAACAAATGATGCTGGGCAAATTGGATATCTACATGCAAAAGAATAAACTTGGACCCTTACTTTACGTCATATCCAAAATTAACCCAAAATTTTAGTCCTGAACATAACAGCACAAACTATAATACTATTAGAAGAAAATATATGGAAAAAGCTTCATGGCATTGGACTTGGCAATGATGAAAGATAGATAGATAGACAGACAGACAGATAGATAGATATCCAAAAGCACTAACAACAAAAGAAAATGGATAACTTGAACACTATGATCTTAAAAATCAAACTAACCAAAGATTTAACTACCATAATGCTAAAAGGAGGTAGTAGAAAAAGAAAGCTGGAGAATTATGCAGAGGGAATAAAAAAGCAAGAAAGGGTGTTTAGAGAAACAAACAGTCTGGCACAACCAAAGAGATACTAAATTTTAGATCAGAGATTCTTATCTAAGAGTAATTTAGCAAAGATAAGTCAAATACAGTTATTTATATCTTCCTTGTATATCTTCCTATTGTCTGTTGCATTCATTCATTCAACAGAGAAATACTGAATGTCCTAAGAATGTCCTAATAACACAAAGGTAAATATCTCCCTGTTGAACAATGGTGGCTATAATTATGATGGGATATTGGAAAAGGCTTAGAGAAGGCTTAGAGATCCAATGATTTGTCCTCAGGTATTAGTCTGTTAGGAATCTGCAAATATGTAGTAATACAATGTTTTAATTTTGAGATACCATGATTAAATATGTTGGTATAACAAATAATCAACCACACCTTAATTTTGTTTTTTATTAATTTCCAGGTAAATTTTAGTATGTACAGGAAGAGAGGATGCAAGACTTTATATTATTACTCTAGTGTCATTTACCCATACCAAGTCATAAGAGATAATATGCATGTGGGACAGACGCTGCTTAACTGCTTCTTCATCACATCCACTCCCCTTCATCACAGCAATGTGCCCAATTAAAATACTTCTCCAGACTACTTGTCAGGTAGAGTTGCCATGTGACATGGTCCTTGCCAATGAGATATACATTAAGCATTTTGGGAAAACCAGAGCTCTCCTGACATAAGCATCAATCCTTCCCACTTCTCTCTTTTCCTCTTCCTGCCTGGAATATGGATGCAGGGCTGTAAGTGGTGCAGCTATAACTTGCCCCTCATATAAAAGTCTATTGATTCAGATTTTTAGCTTTTGGAGAATAGCTTTCTGGTGCTCTAGGTTGATGCAGAGATAAAAACATTCCCAGGGACATTTGGTTAATATTTCACTTCTAGTGGTTGCCAACTAGAGAGGAAACCACCTACTGACCAGGGAAAGTTTAGAAATAAGTGGGGACATTTTTTATGGTTACAGTGACTAGCAGATGTTCTTTATCATTGAATGGATGGGGGGGGTGCAAACCATATTATTATCGAACACAAGATGACAATAGTGCCCCTCTCGACATTGTTAAGACTCTTGGGCCACATAAATTCCAAAGACCAGATTGCAAAGTTTCCAGCTGCCAGCGAGAGTCACTGGTCTTCTCTAGGATCTCTCCTCCACGACACTCTCTCCCCGGTTCCCTTGAGCCTGGAGGAGATGAAAACGCTGACTCTGCTAGCCCCAGACTATTGCTCTGTCCTATGGCTTCTCTATACTCAAATGGGACTATGTACAAAATGTCTTTATAAATTAACTACTTGAGAGAAGCCAGTTTCAGTGTGCCATCATTTTTTTATAGGATCCTGACTATTACAGCTATCTTTTCCGCATATCGTTTGTCTCAATTGTAGTTTCTTAATGGTTTTACAATTCCAGTTTTAGTTCTCTGTTAAGTGACAGGAGGCCGTTCAATAGGGTTATCTTTTTGTTCTTCCTTTTTTAATACCAGCTTTTTAGGTAACAAACTTGCCACTTACTTACGCAGTTTAAGCAACCTGAATATTCTTGTTTCGGTGGAGTAAACTTTCCCTTTTTCATGAAGGTAATCTCCATAGTGCCTGATAGAAAGACACAGTTTCCTCACTGGGAAACTTATTAAAATATATATGTTGAAGAAATTCTAAAATAATTACTCAGTTAAGATGCTGACATTCAATAGTAGAGAGCATGGAAGAACCAGTTGGAATCTAGAAAAAAGATTATGGTCAGATTTTTCTAGTCAACCAAGTCTGTCTTAAAGAATGTCAGCATCATAGATGGAATTGAATGAAAGAGAAAGAATAAAGCTTTTCTTTTCTTTGATGAGTCAAGATCAGCAGAAACCCAGAGTTCCTATTTGGAACTCTTAAAAAACCCAACTATAAATGGAGACAGTGACTGAGCAACTGGGCTAATGACAGGCATACTCTGCTGCAGCTGTAAAAAAAGTCTGCCCCCAACACAGATGCCTCAAAAGTCATGTATTTTGAAAATGAAAACCAATCACCTTCATAAAGTGAACAAAGAAGAATTAATGTAGACCCAACTCTTTAGAAGCAACTTTTTTTCCCCCAAAATCTCTTTCTTTTCCTTTCTTGCTGAACACATACATACTAATTCGCACTTGCAATCACACACGTACATGTGCACACACACGCGTGTGCGCACGCACGCGTGCTATTTAAACAGTCTTTGAAAGAAGGCATCAGGGCACACTCTCAGGAGCCATTGCTTTCTTCCAGGAAATATTGCACTAGTAGAACTCTCTTCTGGGGATGGGAAGGTTTCTCACAACTTTATTATGAATGCTGCTGTGTATGTGCTGGCATGTTTATGAGTATTTTCTACATCATAACTATGTGTGCAAAAATAGTACATTTAGCTAAATTTTTTTCTTTGTAATTTTACATTCTTTACCTCACTGGAGGTGGAAGGGGTAAAGAATAGGAATCATTTTAAAGCATATTTATTTATATTATTCATGGTTAAAGCAAGCTATGGCAACACTTTCCTGGCCCACATAGTCAATTAAATACATAGTGAATTTTTTGCACTTACTGGATTAGTTGGAGCTTCCAAGTATGTATTTTTGGAATTTCATTTCTTTCCCTTTTTTTTTGCAGAAATTCTTGAAGTTTTATCATGATTTAACATTTTCATTTTGAAAATCAAGCACATTTAAAAATTACTCATATGTGCATGTATTTGTGTGTGTTTTCTGAGACTTCAAACTATGTAACAGTATTTTTACGTGGTTAATATTCTATTAATTATTTTCTAAGCATCTTCAACATGTAAAGCTCTGTGAGGTTACTGGGAAGAAGATAGTATCCTAGGATGAATAGTACGTGTCTCTCTGGCCCCCAAGAGTTTGTAGCCTGGTAGAGGGGCTAATACATTACCAATAACTGTTGAATGGATGTCTTCAGGCAGAATTGGCTGTGGTCACGAGCTAAGAACAGACAAGGGGCTGTAAGAGCACCTCTCCGCTCACTTATTGGAGCAGTTCCTCAACTCCCTTTTAGCCAAAGTCGGAGAACAGCTTACATTCCTCTTTCTCTTACTCCTGCCCACTCATCCCCTGAACACATCTACATGTACAAATACAAACACACACACACCCTTAATCTAAGTTACTACTATGTCTTATACATAACCCCTTATTATTTCTCACTTCCTTGTACTTTATTCCAATCTTTCTTTCTCTCCCCTGGTTCTGGTCCTTACCATTACTTCTCTGAGCTATTTATCAGCGTTACCTAATCTTACTTGTCTCTCATCTCTCTTCCTCAATACCAGCACAGTGATCTCTCTGACATGAACATCCGATTGCGGCTCTCTGCTGATCCAAATCTGGCAATGACTCTGCCTTCTGTTGAACTCTCTGTTTTTTTATTTTTCCATATACTTTACAAAGACTTTATGATCTAGTCCTTGCCTCCCTGTCCAGCCACCTCCATTTTCCCTCCATCATTCACAGCATGCATTCCAGCGATATTAACTCATTTAGAGATTGGAATAGACCATATACTTATGTCTGTACTCATATGTGTTAGCCAGGTCCTCCTTCTACAGCCTGTGATCCATTCTATACAACGTCTACCATGTTTCTTCCCCTGCTGCTCAAATATAGCCAGTTATCTTCTGCTTGGCAGTTGCCTGTTTATTCTTCAAGTCTCAGATCAAGTGGTACCTCTTCTGTAATATCTTTCTTAACTCCCTTGGAAAAATTTTGAAGTTCTTTCTTTGGTTCTTCACTTATACTCCCAATAGGCTTTGTATATAGCTCCATTAAAATAATCCTATGGTGTTTTAATAATTGACTTAAATGCTTTATAAGTAGGGAAGAAGTCAAACTGTAAGCTATACAAAATCAAATTATCACGGTCTTAAGCAGAAAGATATTTATATTTTGTAAGAGAAAATCCAGGGATAGGCAGCCAAGAACTAATACGCCTGCTCAACCAAGCCAGTGGGGATTTAGGCTCTCTCTAGCTTTCTTTTAGAATTACTTTTTCAATATACTTTTTTTAATTGCTACTGATGACATTAGCCAACATACTGTATCTGAATAATGATCCTCTTTATCTGACACAGGACCTCCTCTCTTCTCTCTGTCTATTCACTCTCTTCAAGACCATCCCCACACAACTTGAAAACCCTTCTGTTATGAAGACTCTTGAATTTCTATCTCTAGAATTTCATCTGTACTCTGAATGCTAAGCCCATATATTCAACTGCCTATTTCATGTGTCTACTTGAATGTCTTATATGCTCTTCAGGCTGAACATGTTAAAAACTGGTCATCATCTTACTTGGATCAACTTTTCATGCTTTAAGTTTGGGTTTCTCCTCTAGGTATTGCTCAAATGAGAATGCTAGGAGTCATTCTTCAGCCTCTCCCTCACATCCCATTCAATCCCACTGATGTTATTCCCTAAACAGAGAATTCTTCTTCTCAATTATGTCCACACTGCTGCAACCTTATTTCAAAACAGTACCACCTCTAACCAGGGATGCTCTAACATTATCGAAACTGATGTCTCAAGGTCTACTTTTGTTCTCCTCAGTGAAACCTTCATTCTGTAGTCACGGTGATTTCTCTCAATTAAAATTCTAATCACATTACTTTCCTGCTTAAAAGTATTCACAAGCTCAGTGGAATGATTTGGATTCAATCTATCTCTTCCGTCTCTTCTTGAGAGAGTTATATATCATGTCACTCTCTGACACTGACTTTCTTTCATGTCTAATATACCAGGCTCTTTCTCATCTCAGGGATTAAATCCAGGTGCTTCTCTACCTCTCTCTGAATTCTATGTCTAGCTAATTCCTAAGAATCCCATAGCCCACACAACCTGAGTGTCAGGTTCCTCAGTCAACTTTTGCCTGAATCCTTTGGAATAGTGAATGCTTTTTACTTCTCCCCTTCTACATATATCACACTTGTATATGTCTGTCTTCATAGGTTTAGACAGTGTCCCTTTTATTCACCATTGCTTCCCTATCATATCATAGCACATAGTAGGCATTTAACAAATATTCGAATGAATGGATAAATAAATAAATGAATAATGGTCTCCCAAGAAAAATGCATCTCTTCTCAAATAACATATGAAATGTGAGCTGCCTCATTTCTCTTATTACTTGATAGTTAAGAAACTCTATGATATATTTAACGCATGTTTAATTACAGTAATCTCATTAGTCTCTCCCTTCTTTCAGCTTAATCATTTTACTTTTTGAATTTATTAGTAATACTATATTTCAGTAAAGCATTTCAGACACTTATTTTCATTTTAATAATCACATTGTATACAAAGTGCTGAACAAAGAATGGCCAGCACTAACTTCTACTTGATGCTGGCTCAACTTCTTCTATGAATAGTCGAGGGACAATTTTAAGTAAACTTACCATGAAAGAAAACACTAATGCATTTTAAAAATTTTTAACAATGTGTACTGAAACAAACAAACAAAAATCATTTTGAATTAACTACCAAGTAATCACAGTGTCCCAACCCCTAGAAATTTAGTTAATATAAATTATTTACTCAATAAAAAAAAAAATTCAAATTCTGCTATGTGTCAAGCACATATAAAAGCCATCATAAGACAAAGAAAATCAGGGTCCTGCACTCAGAGGATTCTNGAGAAGAAATATAATTATCTCTATTTTCTAGATGAAGATACTGAAGCATAGAAAAATTGAGCAACTGCCCAAGTCTGCATTGCTAGCAGGTGACAGATCCAGGATTCAAATTCAGGTACCCTGATTCCATTGTTTGGGATTTTAAACACCATTCTATCTCTTTCAGGGAAACAAAATGTGAAATAGATCACATGTTAAAAAACAAAAACAAGAGATCTTTTCAGTTTATCTATGGCTTTCCTATTTTTAAGAGACTTGTGACCAAGACGTGGGTACAGAAAAATATTTCTCTTCTAGAAGAAAGACAATAGAGTCAATGGGAAAATAGACAGCAAATAATTCTTAATGTCCCTATCTGAGAAAAAAAAATCAAGTGATGGGGGCTGTGTAAAACTGAAGAGTTCATACTCTGTTTAAAGTCATCTGGTCTAGTGTGCCAGTGGATGGCACCCATTGAAATATGAATCCAATGTTCCTCTTCTGACTTTAAAGTTATGCTTATTTTTTTGCAAACACTGGGAAGCAGAATGAAGAATTTTTCTAAATGTAGTGCATGAGGTACGTTTTACAACTTCCATTCTAAGTTAAGGACACCAGCAAAAATAACTATCGTGGGGGAAGATGGTAAATGAAATTGAAGGGTCGTTCACTAGAACACAGGAGAAAAAAAATCAGATTTGGCACTATTTAGAGATCAGTGACACTGGAAAAGTCACATTACTTCTCTAGATTGACTCCTCAGCTGAACAAAGAATAACAAAAATACTGTTATTTTTCTTCTTTTAAAATGAGTAGTCTATCTTTTTCTTCAAATCAAAGTCTTTCTATAACCCAGAGAAAAGATGAGCTTCATTGGATGACACACAGGGTTGAGGGGAGCCCACCCATGTTTCTTGTTCTTCTAATACTATTCTTCTGTAAAAGAAGACATAATGACCCTCAATTTCAGTGATTCAAGAGTAAATCCTGAATATCTACAATAAGTTTTAATGGCCAATAAGAGCTTGATCACTAATGATTCCCACCAAGCAGGTATCTAATAATGGCTGAATAAGTGAATAAATAGACTATTTCAGAGTTTGAAATGGCATGCATTCCTCATCTGCAACTTGTTTTTTCCTCAACAGAAGGTTACTTCATAATTTTCTCCAAGCCCTTAACCAAAGAATAACTTAGTTTTGCTTTCCTGAGTCCCCTCACTAATTATCTTCCATAATTCAGGGTTTACTACAAATAGCTCCATTCTTTGCTCATTTGGGCCTCTCACACTATCCGCTTGATAGATGACCCCATGAACTAGAAAACAACCTAACAGATTAAAAGCACGATATATGAACACATTACTATACATTTAGAGAAGTACTTCTCAAATCTTGCTATACAACAGAATCATTGAGGGCTTTTTAAATACAAACTATCTTTCATTTAGGACTTTTAAAATACAAATTATCTTGGACCTGTGCACTCAGAATAAAGTCTGAGGAATTAAAAAGAGAATTAAAAAGAGAAAGGGCAAATTATTCTTTGCTCAAACCAGAGTTCAGAGCCACCTTTTTAGGTATTGTTATGATAGAATAAGGAATTGCACCTCAGACTGGGGTCTAAAAGGAATGGGAGAGGGTTACCCCAATAGCAGACATCTGAAGAGAGAAAATAAAGTATATAAGCTTTAGTTATTAGGATCCAAACTCCTGGCTGCTACAAAGCTCTAATCAACCAAGATCTGACAAACAACTTAAAAAGACAGGAAAAGAAATCATAATGGGGAATAATTACTTGATGGTGTTTCAGTTTGGGAAGATAAAAAAATGTTTTGAAGATGGATGGTGGTGATGGTTGCACAAGGATGTGAATGAACTTAATACCACTGAACTGTATTCTTAAAAATGGTTAAGATGGTGAATTTTGTTATGTATATTTTACCACAGTAAGGAAAGAAAGAAGGAAGGAAGGAAGGAAGGAAGGAAGGAAGGAAGGAAGGAAGGAAGGAAGGAAGGAAGGAAGGAAGGAAGGAAGGAAGGAAGAAGGAAAGGAGGAGGTGAGGGGAGGAGAGGAGGAAGAAAGAAAGAAGGAAAAAAATGACAATTTAAAAAAACCTAGAACTTTATACATTTTAAAATCAGGTTAGGAAACACTGTTTTATATCTGTTAATATATGCATCTCTCTATATCTCTCATATGCACATACATACATATATAGCTAGAAAGATTTATTCTCAAACTGATAACAGTGGTTATTTTAAGGGGGTGATTTTTGGATGTTCTGTATACTTTTCCTATTTCCAAAGTTTCTAACACAACCATATATTACCTTTTAATAAAAGGAAGAATAAAATATATAATTTTTAAACCAGCACACACTGAAAAAATTAATATTGTAGTATCCCAATTTGTGTGTGTGTACATAGACAAAAAGCAAGGAGTGTGGTAAAATGTTAAAAATTATTTAAAAAATTTTAAAGCTTAAAAAATATATCAGCTGATACAATTAACAGAATCTTTTGTTTCCCCTTCACATTATCCTGTATTTTCCATATTAAAGTAAAAAATTACTTCATAATGGTAGCAGAAAGCTGGTGAATGGTTAAAATGATCTCAAAGATTACTTTTGAAATTAAAATCATGGGATTTTAATTTGTGCCACTAAGCTCAAAACACTGCTGCCAATATAGGAACATTACTAATACACTAATGTTCAGTCAGTGCTGGACACCTAAACCACACACACACACGCACGCATGCACGCACTCAGGCACAGAATCTTACAAGCTTCCAAAGAGTTCTTGTCAGATGCAGGCATAAATATCTCATTTCTGTGTACTGTATCAGCACTTCATTCCACAGTACAGTGTTCTGCAAACATGTACTACATGTACTACAGCTAGAGGGGGGCTATTCTTAATAGCTTCAGAGGCAGAAATAGCAAAAACAGCATGGCCTGGGCTGACATTCGAGAGCAGTTTTTGTCTGAGAAGCTTTTCCATTTAATTAATTCTCATAACACTTCTGAACGGGTATGAGATATTTTGAAGACAAGTAGCTCCCTGGACTACCAAAGACACCAATACCAGTATGTGGAGTTTATTTTTTTTCCCCCAGAAGTAAAATCAAGTCAGTTGGAGCACAAAGATGCTACTTTGAAAGTTCTCATTTCTTAATTCCTAACTATTAAACAGTGAAGCAAAGATCCAGCTGAGGCCCTGTACTTGCATGTTCATAAAACTAGCATGTCATCATGCTAAAAACAAGAAAGCTGTTATTTTAAAAAGCGTACCCCAATAACTGTTTAATGAGATGGTATGTCACCAGTTTTGAACTTGAGAGGTCTTTGAGGCTTCTGTTTATACAAATACCCATACAGTACAGTACACTTAGTCCCTAGCACTTATGTGGCTAGCACTGGATAAAATGCCATTGTGATGAGGGTTAATTCAATCTGAGTATGTTCCAGGATCTAGGAATGCAGTGAGAGAAGAGCCTATTTCCATAGCAAGCAACATCATACCCTGAATCATCCCTTCAAGGGCCTATGCAATTTTATCTACTCAGACCGGGGGATTAGTGAATGAGTGTTGAACTAATTATCCAAGAAATGAAAAAAAGAAAATACAATATTTTTGAGACCATGGTAGTATGTATGTATTTTTATGTGACCACTTCCATTAGAATTTGGAATAATAATTTTGGTGG
Source organism: Pteropus medius (assembly GCF_902729225.1). Taxonomy (NCBI): domain Eukaryota; kingdom Metazoa; phylum Chordata; class Mammalia; order Chiroptera; family Pteropodidae; genus Pteropus; species Pteropus medius. Next base: position 5,790,737 of record NW_024353517.1, on the reverse strand, counting down.
GTAAACTGGCAATGAAGAGCCATTAAAATGCTCATAACGTATGTTAACTTTTTAAATTAGAGGGTGGCTAAGGAAATCATGGGACATTGGTCTGATGAACTGTTATGCAGCTGGTAAGCAGGGAAACATGTATTCCAAATAATTGTCAACAAAGAAAAGTAAAATGAGGGTGTGCGTGCATGTGTGTGTGTGTGCGTGTGTGTATAAACAAAAAGTTTGTAAACCCATAATATTTTAAGTTTAGTAGGTATCCCAAAGCCTTACAGTACTGTGATTGAGTGTTATAAATATGGCCATACTATTTTTTCTTCTCTTTGTATTGTAAACGATGTTGATTCTATCTCTTGATTTTTCTAGTTCTCACTATAAACTTATTGTTATCCTAGTTCAGTCCACTATCAGTGGTGCTCTACATACACACTATATATGTATTTTTTAACTGACTTCTCATTGTCCTTTAGTACTTTTTGCTGCAATCAGACTATTTCTAAAAATTATTGCCTTTCTTTATTAAAATCTTCCAATGGTTTTCATTGCTCTTAGGATGAAGTCCAAATTCCTTCCTGATAGAGCTGCCGCTTAGCTTTCTAGTCTCCACTCCTACTTTCTTCCCCTCGGACTCAATGTACCAGCCATTCTGTGGTCACCCAATTGAACATTTTCTTGCTCCCACCTTCTCCTCCATCTCATCTCCTAACTAGTATTCATCCTTCAAGTTTCAAACGAATGGCACTTCTGGGAAGCCAGTCCTGCTTCTCTAAGCCTAGGTAACACGTCATCACTGGTGTCCCTCTAATAGACTGTACTTAACCTACAATAACCCTTGTCCATTGCTTTGCAATTCTTTCTTTAATGTTCTCTTCCCCACTAGTTTCATATGGACAATGACTTTGTCTTTCTCATTCAACATGATACCCTTAGCGTCTAGCAAACAGATACTTCATAAGTATTTGTTCAATGATGAAAATTATTTCAATAATGTATTACTGACACATTCTATAATAGATGTTTAATAATACAATAATAGCAATAACTGGCTAAATTATAACTGCCCTACACTCTTCTCCTCCCCCCACCAGTTCTGAAAAGCCAAATCTTTATTCATCTAAGAAGTATTTAAGTGTGATAGAGGGTTTTGTAATTTGATCTAATTTAACAAAATATTCTGGGTTAGTTTATACATTTTAGATTTCTTAGCTGTAGGTAACAGGAAATGTGGTGAGCGTGGTTCAATAGTTTTGGGTTATAATCAACTGCTATAGTAGAACCAATTATTCTGTTACTGTTACTCAAAAGCCATTACTAAAAGGGTAGGATCCTTTCTCTCAGGAAACTCCTAAATCCTGTAGGGGCTTCTCATTGCTGAAGTTTGCTCATGATAGAAGTTAAAATTTGATCATATTTAAAAGTCTGAAAAGAGTTATTTGGGGCAAACAGAGGTAGGCACAAAGGAAATTTTGAAAAAGAAGAAATAAAGTTGATTTATTTGTGCATCATTAAAATATATACTATTCTACATGGAATCATGGAATATTAGAACTTGAAGGAATTTGAAGGTCAAATTCCTACCTTCTCCTCAACGAAATAAGGCTCAGGAAAGCGTCTCCTAACGTAATAAAGTCTTGACAGGGTCGAAATTAGAACTCACTTTTCTAGACTCTAAAACCAGTGTTCTTGTCATCATGCCAGAATGACCAGACTTAGTAATAAGCCTTCAAAAAAGGAACAGACCCAGTTTTGTTTTTCGACAAAAGCGAACCTTAGTGTATAGACACTAGGCAGCACTGCATGGAAATCACCAACAAGGCTCAATGGGGGCAAGTTGGGTTGCTGTGTTTTCACACAGGAGTTTCCAAAATAGTAGTGGAATTCAGTAAGGGAAGCCACCAGTGTGAGCAAGTGGCTATATTTGCTTCAGTGGAAACAAACAGGCCTTCGTTCACATATTTCCAAAGGAATTTGGGTGACCAAAAGCAAAGCAAAAAAGGAATAGGTGGTGTGTTGCAGTCCTTAGAGAATTCTGTGGGCAAAATTCACTAAGATCTATCAAATATTTCAAATAAAATATTGAAAGAACACCATATTTACAGTGCAATAAGCTCATAGTAAAGTCTTTAGATGTTTGCTCAGTTTTTTTTTTCTTTTTGTAGAAAACATGCTTATTTTTAGGTGATTAGTGTATTATTAAATTTAAATGTACATCATCCACATTATATACTACACGGGAAAATAAAATTTCTGTTATCCTGATATGTTTGTTCTCAGAAATAGAGCTGTTTGTCCACTTATTGTAGACGAATAAAGGTACTAAATCTCAGAGGGTATAATTTCTAAGGAGAGTACACTTTTGCCTCAGAGTAGGAGGAAGGGTAGAAAATGTTTTCATAAAAAGTGACTATTAGAGACAAATAAGAGCTCTATTCACCAAACCTGTACATATCCCTTTATCCTTGTAAAACAAGCCATGAAAGCACATAATGACTAACTGCAGCAAAATTACTCACATTCTAACTTTGCATAATCGCTAAAATGGTTCTGTTTTTTTAACCCTCCCCCTTCAAAAATTTTACACTCTTAAAAAAATTTTTTTTTCAACCACAGCACAAATGGTTATAGCAAATGAGTGTACCAGGCACATCTGTTGTTCCAGAAAGAATTCACTCTCCTGTGCCAAATCCACGTCGATCGGAAGAAATAAAAATAAATTGTGAGCAGGTTCAGCAAATGCCCAGATAAATCCTGCAATGACCACATGGGGTAAATTCATTTCTGGTAGTTGATGTAGCCTGAAAAGGGTGAGGTGATGGAGCTGATCTGGAAGCAAAGGTTTCTCTCACCCCTGTCTCTGTCACTCATTCACAGAGCACACAGTTATGGTAGCTCCCTTCTTACTTTCTTTGGGCAACTATTTAGATAATAGGATTGAGTTTATAACCTGAAGGGTGACGGGAAATTGATCAGTGTTTTGCAATATGTGGATATCTTAAAAACAGGAATGACAAGAGCAATAATAGCCCTACGGTGAAAAGTCTCCCAAACCACCCCTTGCTATTTTGTCCATTCATGTCTTTGAAAGTTTTGTTGATATGGTCCATTTGATATTTTAGATCATGCAGTGCAATAAATGAGCTAGAACTTAAAGTAGTATAGAATTTGTTTTCTCTTTTCTAGATAGCCACCGTGAGCTGGAAGTTTGAGGATGGCTTATGAGAGAGCCCACCATTGTTTTCGCTAATATACAGGATGACCAAGCTCTATAGATGGGAGAGCAAGGAAATGATGGGTAGGCAAAGAGCAGGGTATCAGCACCGCTACAAAAATCCCTCAACAGCTGAGAAGTACAAATGGCTGACAGAGTTCAATCATTTGAGACTCATTTCTTTAGCGGGACTTCCTGCTGAAGGTAAAATGAAGAGTTATTTTATCCTTTTTTTTTTTTAGACTTACACAACAGCAAACAATAAAAGATTCAAAGATAAATATTCTTTGGAAAACAATTTAAAATTGAGACAACAAGGCCTGAAAGTACTGGGTCAAAACAAATTCACTTACGTTGCTCTTTGGGTCTCAATTTCCTCTATGTAAGATAAGGGGATTTGACTGGAAAAGTTATAAGATCTCTAATAGCTTGAAGTATCTAAGTAACACCTTTGCTCTCAAATAAATTCTGATACCTGATATCCTTTGGAATGGCGTATAAACTGTGACCCTTCTCAGTTTTATACTACTTTGAATATTGATTTTGATAAATCTCAAGATCTATATATGTTACAAAATACTTAATCACTTTATGTTGTAATGTTACATGAACATAACAGGATATAAACTTATATACATATAGTATGATTAAAGTCTAGTATCTGAATAAGATTGAAAAACTGAGTGGTTAGTCTACAGCCATGCTACCCTAAACAAGTCCAATCCCAACTGATCTTGGAAGCTAAGCAGGGTCAGGCCCGGTTAGTACATGGATGGGAAACAACCTAGGAAGACCAGGTACTATAGGCGTCGTAAAAAATAATAAAAATAAGGGATTGTAAAATGACAAGGTCCTTGCAATCTGCGAGGTCAACCAAGAGTTGCCTTGCCTAAAAACAACAACAACAATAACAACAACAACAATAAAAACTGAGTGGTTACTATTAGGAATATAGGTATTCTTTTTCTTCCTTCATTTTCTTTTATAAAATGAGCATGCATATTTATATTTAAATTAAAATAGCTTTATTTACAGAGAAAAACAATATCTCCAAATATCTTTTCCTTTCAGAGAACACACTGCATTTTCCCAAACCATCTAGAAGCAAAGCAATATGATATTAGTTGCCTCTAAATATATGACTTTAGAATTTCTTTTTGAAAAATGGTGTCATTCATAGTCATCAACCATTAACTGACCACCTTCTAAATACCAGGAATTTTGCCAGCTGCTGGGTAACAAGTTACCATTCCTGGCCTCAATGAATTCAACTATACTTGGGGGAAACAGGCAGAAAACCAGTGGAAACTTCTCAGATTCCCAGAAGTCTGACAAATTCTACTTGGAATACAATGCTCTACTGCAACCTATTCATTTTTCAAATGTTGAGCTGAGCTCCAGCCAGCCAAAGAACACTGGCTTAAGAGGTCAAGGACCAGAGTCTTTTATTCTACTCTGTAACTACTGGATAAAATTAGGCAAGTTCCTATCTTGGTTACTTAGCTCCTTATCCTTCAGAAAGGTACTGGATAAAAATGTTTCTTCATACATAATACAGGCAGCTGATTTTGAATATATTCCCCTAGCCTGCTCTTCCCTGATACTCCATGTATCTCGGCTAAATGCCTTCATCTAAGTAATTCTTATAAACTCTCAAGTTTGAAAACTGTGTTCTAAACTATATAACTCTAGAGTAGGGATGATATTTTAATATTCATCTATCCCTCCTTTCATAACACTTAGAACAGGGTAGGAGAAAGATTAAGACACAAAATATCAAAATATCATTGAGGAATGAGTGCATTAATGAATGGATATATTCGAGTATGAAATCGTTCCCCATTTTCTTAATGTTCCTTTGTATGTGGGAGGGGAGAGGGTGCACGTGCACATGTAACAAACAGTATCAACTATGTCATTATTTGGTGAGAAAAGAGGGAAATCACAGAAGGAAAAAAAAGAAAGAAATTACCCCAAATTATCCCAAGTATCAGAGGTATAACCTATAGAGCTATTCATTTTATTGCTAGATTTCTTCACTCAATACCATGGATACTATCCATAGAGGGCAGGCAACAGAACTATTTTTATATTATAAAAATATAATTCAACATTGACTATATTTATTCCTGTGCCACTCAATATTTTAAAATTATATTGAATAAAATTGTACCATTCACTGTTTCTTTGAGTTGTATATGAAAGTGCTAGGTGAGCCCCTATATAAGATGTAGTTTTTTTTCATTAAAATAGTAATACTCTTAGAAAATATGAGAAATATGAACAAGATTAACAAAGAAAATGGAAAGAACACCCATAACTTAAAAAAAATCTTTGTAATAATAATTGTTAAATTTTGGTTAATGTCCAAGTTTTTCTCCTATGCATTTACATTTATTTGTATTATTATTGATGATGTGTGTGTGTGTATGTACATGATCGGTATGGGTGTTGGTGTTTAAATGTGAACCCTTTTATATGTAGTTTTATATCTTATCTTTTCTTTTAACATATCATAGATTGCACATTTAAAAATTCTCCAAAAAAGCTGTTTACAGTGTGATAACTAAGTAGTCAATCTGCTTTAACAGATATGAACACTCAAACACAATAACCATTATTTATCACACATATTTAATCATAAGACCAGGATGCAAAACATTAACAGTTTCCCACCATCTTGAATTATACTATACTCTCTTTACAAAGTAGTTTGTTCTTGATAAGCTTTGAGGAGGTGCAATGGTATATCAAAATACCAGGCATGCACTTCTAACAAAATGTCAACTCCTCACCTACTCACGCCTCATGTATATCAGATGATCTTCTTTCAGTGAGAGACACTATAAACATGCAATTCAGACTCATGCCAAATGCCTCAACGTTAAACTCTGATATCGAATTCCAAAAGCCTTGTCGTCTCAAGACATTTGATATTTGACATGGAGCATCTAAGAGCATTCATTTATTATTACTGCTATTAGTATTATTACCATTATTATCACATTCCTTCTATCTCTATAACAGGTAGGTTGATAGAAAGCCAAATGTAGAATGAGAGAACCAGGACTGCGTTGAAAAAATTTTAATCGGGAAGCCATATGTTTATGAAGGGCAGGAGGGGAGCCAGACAAGAACCTATTGCAGTAATCAAGTTAAGAAATAATGAGGCCCTATCGAGGGACAGAGTGTGAAGGAAAAAAGCTCCTAGAGCATTAACCAGGAGCAAATGCCGTCCTAGAGTATTTTTACCTAACATGTTTTACTTTGCATAATGATATTTTCGAATATGAATACATATAGAACAAATGAGATCCACTGGTGAGGCTGATTTGATGGATGCCAAGAAAATATTCTAGAAACAATCATTGTTAAGATAGATATTAAACTGGGGTAGTAAAACAAAGACAAACGAAATTGTGGAATTAGGCTATGTTAAAATTGAAGGCCTCAAATCTGACATTATTCACATTTAGTAAACTATAGCTCCTTTAAAAGACAGGGTGATTTATTCTTTTTGGGAAATCTAAGTAGCACAGTAGTCATGCATATGTCTTAACAGCGGAGCTAAACAATTTTGTGGGGAAGCACAACATATGTGTCCAAGTGACCTAACCGATTTGACTTCTGGCCAAAATTCAAAGATATAACCTTGCCTCTGATTCAGAAAGTTACCATCTGAACATGGAGATTCCTGTGAGTCTTCAGAGAAAAGAGGAAAATACACAACAACAACAAAACCCCCAAATTATACTGTATTTATTTCCCTTACTTAGTAGACTTCGTCTAAATTCTTTAACTAAAACTGAGATTGAGGGTAAGAAAAGAACTACTTATTTGGCTTTGTTAAACACAGCACTAAACTGACTGTTTTTCAGTGGTGCCAAATCTCACAAATTGAATGATTTAGAAATCATGAGCCATTTAGATAGAATGTAATCCTAGGGATCTGTACTGCTTGCTACATGCAGCTTTGGTGAAAGCTGTCGCAGTCTTCACCACTCCCGAGTATGCTCCAGTCAAAGGCCAGGTGTCAACATTTATCTCCTTGCTTGAACTGTGGTTTGTCCTCTAATGAAGGGTAAAGTGAAATACTTCTTTTGTAAAAATTGGCCTATTTAGAAAACTGGAAAAATATTTGCTTTAAAACATCAAAGAAAATGTAAATTATTCTTAGGTGTTCTCTGTGTAAACAAGAAGCATCTATAAAGAGAGAATGTAATCTAAAATATCATTATGAAATAAACCATACTTTTAGTTGGTTTCAATCACTAACATAGATCTGTGATTCTGCAATTACAACCCTAGAATAAATAAAGCTTCATTCTGCACTTAAGAACCAGAAAGGTTATTTAATTCTATGTACAAGAGTGCTGTGCAGTACAACAGAAGCAAAAGACAGATATGACAACGATGCTGTAAAAACAACCCAAACTTTAACAACAAAAAGTGAAGCAAAAACAAAATCAAGTAAAAAACGCTGCGAACAGCAAAAGTTTTCTATTTTCAAAGGGAGCTATATAAGCTATACATTTCATATCTTTAATTCAGAACTTTTTTTTTTTTAATAAAGTCTACGGTCTTTAAGAAGACCAATAAAAAATATCTCCCAATAGAATCAGTGGAACGATCATGATTCATCATGTTGAGATTTGTTTTTAAAATATGGGCAAGTAAGGAGATTTAGTGTAAAAAACTATTTTGAACCTCACACATTTTCAATGGTATAGAAATAATGCAAAATAAATTTTATCATGGAATATAGAGTGTTAAAACTATCATAGAGTATATTTTTAAAGATATCACAGCATTAAGAGTTTTCAGAATATAACTGTTGGTTTATGACCCACACGAACTTGACAAAAAAAAAAAATCATGTAGGCACTGAGAGTTTCTTGCACAGAGTTCATAAATATAGTATATACACGTGTATAAATCATATATACAAATATTCAATTTATCTAATTATCCATTGATAAGGAATGTTGTTCATGTGATAGAAGTAACAGATATGCTTTTATTTTCCTTTAAATAAGGAATTTGTCATTCTCTCGCAAAACTTTGAGAGTTAAATGAGGGAAGGAAACACAGGAGGAACTCAGATATTGCTTAAATGGACCAAATGTATTTATTTTTGTTCCTCCTAATTTTCTGACCTTTGCCAATGCCCAGAAGTGATAGGTTTAATGTAAAAATAAAAGAGTGCATCATGTATATTCAAAAGTGTCTAAATTATATATGTATATATTTATTTATATAGTATGTGTTTGTATATATAAACACTCCCCATTAATTAAATAAGCACAACAGAACACAAAGTACTGGAGTCTTTGGAATAGAGAGAAATTTATCAAATAAGTCCTCTGGCCTCAAAGAGCTGACATACCAATAAAAAAGACAAAATAAGATGAGTAAATGCCTATAATATAATAGCTGAGAATGCTAAGGAAGATTCTTAATACAGAGAAGTATATTAAGGTTTCAGATGCAATATTCCCAAACTGGCAGGCAGAGAGTCTCTCTGAGCTATATTCTGGGGTAGTTACAATTACAACACAAAGATGGCTTCCTGTGGTGTGCAAGCACATGACTGTATTACAAGAGAAGATGGGTGGATTCTGTTTCAAGCAAATGATGTGAGCAGAAGCCCTGACAAAGGATAGGACACATAGGGAGAACAATTAAGTTTGGTAGGAATTTACTAATAGCTGTTTAATAATAACAGTCTTCATCTATGTGTGTTATGTATAACTGAGGAAGGGCCTGTCATTGTCCCCATTTTATAGATGAGAAAACTAAGGTTAACTTAAACTCAGTGAGCTTAAGTAACTTGTCCAAGGTCACAGAATAATCTAATGTTGGTATCTGAATCAAGACTTTGTGGTTCCAAAGTTGTTTGTTAGCCACCTCTACACTAAAAGCTAATAGCCAAAACAAGGCTGCAAAATTAGATCAAGACAGATTGTGAAAGGTAACATCTGCCTTTCGTTTTAGTTGGTAACTAGACTGATAGAATTAAGGGACAAATATTAGGGCAAAAGAAGGGCAGGAGAGGGACTCAGTGCTGAGGGAAAAAATACATTGCAAGGAGAACAATTACTCTCTGAAGAAAGAGACTTTCATTAAGAGTAAGGACACACACCTCTGATGCAAATTACTCTTGTTTAGCTGAGGGTGACATTTCAAACAGTCTTGAAAAGGCAGCTTACAAACTGCAATTTTATCAAAGCCCTATTATCATGGCTATGTACACTATTCTGTATCCACACATGGTCTCAGTTTAAAAGATAGTATTATTTTTAAATATCAATTTTTTTTCCCAGGCGTGGTACCATTTAAAATTCTTTCCTCACAGGACAACCAAAGGAAATTAATTATCATGTTAACACATTGTGAAAATTAAAACATCATCATTGAAACATCATCAATGATGGCCACAGAACCAGAAGCATGACCTCCCATTCATTAGGAATCATCACAGTCCAATATTTGAAACTAACAGTTTTTGTATTGCTTGGGGTTTTTAGAGAGAATTATAAGAGGGAGGGAGCACAAAGCAAATAGGTAAATTATTCCCTAAACCTATTAAATAGTAAGCCACTGAGAGGCATGAAACCTATTTTATTATAAAGGAAGCACAATAACTCTAGATCCTACAAGATTCCTTGCTAATTTAAAGTCCTGAGTACACTGTACCAGATAATTCTGGCCATCAATCTCTTAATCTAAATTTAAATTTAACAGACACAAACACAATCATTTTAGGAAAGGCAGTTCCAAAACACGCTGCCTTTTTATTAGCCTATTATGCCAAAATTATGATAATTTCTTAACAAAGTTATGGAGACAGGCATGTTATTAATTGTATTGCAAATATAATATTTAATTAAAGATACATTATGTTGATAGAATTTAACATCTGGTGGTTAGGCTCTGCAGACCGTATAGAGTAACATGAAAATAATCATTATAAATGCTCTCTCGTGTTCCAGTGCTCAGTAAAGTCAACTTTCTTTAGAACAACATTTAATGTCCGTTACATTTTGTGGAAAATATCTAGGATGAGGGGAGAAACTCATCTGCAACTGTCACATATTACATCACCCAGCATTCTATGGGTCTATTTCTCTTAAGAGACGTAAATAGTTTTTCTATAATCATGTGTCAGTGAAATGGGTGCTGCTTTGTGGATCCTCACGCACAATGAACTATTTCTAATTTTTAAAACAGACTCTTTAATGACTTATTAGTTTAACACCAAGTTTTCATATATATATATATATATATGTATATATATATATATATATATATAGAGAGAGAGAGAGAGAGAGAGAGAGAGAGAGAGAGAGAGAGAAGTTTTCCAGATTCCTTTCTAATGTCAATTAAACACAGTCAATGGTGGACTAATGAGACATTTAGTAGCGATTCATAATTTACTGCACTTGTACTGTTCCCTGCAGGGCTTTTTTCCTCCCACTAAACACAATCATATCTCATTACTGTTGCTTCATGACTACTCTCTGGTCTAAATTTTGTCACTGGCATTTAGTTTAAAAAAAAAAAAAGACTTTTCCATAATATCTATAAAACCTTTTCCCTTTAAAAATGTCAAATCAAAGCATTTCTAACTTCGAAATACTGCTGTCAAATTAAGACAGCTAATTTCAACAACAGTAAAAACAACAACAACAAAAGAGTGCTTTTTCTTCTGGTTTAAATGTTATTCTATGTTGCTATGACAAACAGGCGTACAGCCACTTCTGTAGGTAGCAATGACCTTGTTCTACTTAAGAGTGGAATGTAAAGGATTTCCACATCTCATCCTGTCCCAAAAAGACCCCATCTAAAAAACCGTAATCTTTTTTTATAAGAAGCAGTATGTGACAGAATCTTGAAGAAACTATACAACAATGCTGATTTTATATAGATTTATATAAGTATATAAACATAGATATATGCTTATGTGTTTGTTTACATATACTTCACACATTTAATAGGACAGAAATAACCTTGGTAATTCAGATATAAAACAAGTACATTTACATATTTTCTACTTTTGCCCCTATTTGTAGCTCATGGGCAAAAGAAATGCATATATCTAACCCTCAGGACTAAAGCACACCAAGTCCCCTAGTCTGGTCCTCTCAGTTAGAGAAGAAAGCATTTCTCTTGTCTCCTCCCTTCCTCACTGGGGGGCAGTGCTGCCAGAGTTGTGAGAATCCTCTCTCTACTCTACTCCCATGGATCCACTCGGTTACCAAGGGAATGGCTCTGTCAGTTCTCAAAAATGAGAGGAAGAAAAAAAAAAGTAACGGAACCTGACATGCCCTGATATAAAATGATGAGGCTTAAGAGTAAGAAAATAGAAATGGAAGAGGGTCAAGCCGGTGCATTTTAACAACTCACATGAACTTGTTATAAAAACCAAGCATTAGATTGTTAAAAGCAACAAGTTTAATAAACTTCTAACATGTTATTCTACCTTTTTGAGGGCTCTGAATTCTCTAAATGAGTCACTGGTTCTCTGCGGAATTATAAAAAAAGTTAAGTTATGCCATGCGATTTATTTATTTATTTGTTCCTTTAGGTTGCCAGCTGAAATGTGGGGTCCCTAGAGAAAAGTTCAAATGACATGTTTATTTGCCAGAACTCAGTGGAAAAGCTTGACATCTCAAAGTCATTTTTAAATTAAAAATAAAAACATATTTCCAGACTCTTAAGGCAATGATGTTTCATCTCGAAGTTTTCAAATTGTTGTAGAAATGTTAACATGCATGGGATTTTTTTCAGAGAGGGAGGAATTTATTATCACAGAAGCAACTAGACCATCTTCACCAGTTTTAATCTTAAGAAAAGAAGTTTGTTGAAGAGATCTGGGGTTGAGAAGTAAGATAATATTAAAAAGTAAGACCCAAATATAGAAATATGAAACAAAAAAGTGAGGGAACAGGATGTAGAAATGAGTAATTTAGATATAAAATCTGAGGAATTGAACCATGCCAATAAACAGGAATAATTTAAATAGAAAATGTCTTGTGATTGTTTTAAGTCATGAACAAATTCACACACACACACAACCCCAAGAGACCAAAAGTAAAAAAACATCTAAACCTATTTTTTTATAGTCTAAACTGGAAAAAGAAGGCTTTTTAAAGAAAAAAAAAATCCCTCATTTAATTCTTGCTCTTATCAAAGAACCTTCTTTGTCAGTTTTTAACAGCAGATTAATCACTTTCGCAACCTACGGAAAAAGTTTTCTGGAAAGCATAACAGCCTGCAAGTGTAAATGACAGTATTACTTTTCCTGCAGCTCAGCCGCCTACAAATTCTCTCATCCATGACTCAGCATGAGGTAAAAGGAGCTAATGAAAAGGGCCACGTTTCCTTTTAAAATTCGTGAACTTTCTTTCAGCATGCAGAACTGTTAAAAAAAAAAAAAATCCCCCAAAAGCTCCACAGAAAAGTAAAGCAGCTCTCCATGAATGCTTATTAGTTGTATACCTAGAAATTTCCATGTAATGCTAAAAATAGGCTTGTTGTTTGCCCCCACATCTGAGGTCTAATGGTATAATCTACTGGGGATTTAGTGTATAGGTATTTCTTTATTATATTTATGAGGATTATGGAAGGGGGAAGATAAAAATGTTGCTTTGCTGAAATCAAGATTTCAAGAGGAAAGATAGAAAACATAGAAGAACTTTGTGGTCCAGAGAAGGGACTTGTCCTGGGGCTTTCCCTCCTAGTAAAATACCACTTGATTTGATTGTGTAAACAGCTCTCTAAAAGCCGTCAGGTTCCTAGGGAGCCATTACAGAAGGAGGAGAATTATATCTTGTGATACGCATTTCTCCTAAGAAAGGAAATAAGTGATTGCTTTGTTGGAAATGTATGTGAACTAGTGAGACGGTCTCATTTATAAACATTTATCAAATATTTACTGAGTGTCCAGTCTTTGCTAGACACTGTGCTAAGTAAGCACTGGGCAGCAGGGACAGGAAGCTTAACAAGATGGTCAAGGTCAATAGTCAATTTCCTCATGGAACTTAACAATGGATGAAGAATGGTGATCAAGCAGGCATTGAGTAAATGAGCATCTACAGGACAGGGTGGAAAGTGTTGAGATTAGGAAGTTCAAGAAGAAAGATATAGAAGTACGTAGCAAGGACACCTAAATTGAATGTTGCTGAACATTTCTCAAGGCAATGGCATCTAGGTTAAGACATGGCAATAGAGGGCTGGGTGCATGGACAGTGTTCCGGGCAGAGAGAATAGCATGTGACTGTCCAGTGACAACTCAATGTGTTTGGGGATCTTAGAGAAGTCCAGTGCGGCTAGAGCATAGAGTTGTAAGGGACACCAAAAAGGCATAAAACATCTAAAAGAGAAAGTGCTACTATTCCTATTTTATTTATGGGATTAACCAAAAAAAAAAAAAAAAAATCGCATGGTATATAAGTGAGATTCAAACCTCTTTCTATTTTATTTCAAAGTCTGTTTTCTTAATCACTCAGTTATACTACTGGTCTAAGGAAATAAAGTGTTAGACAGGGGAGCAGTACAGTGGAATTTGCATTTTAGAAACAATGGGGTAGCTGAGCGGGGCGCTGGGGAGAAGGGAATTAGCTGCCAGGAAACCAGTAAGGAGGGGATTGCCAATGTAATACCAATGTGACACATGTGAGATGATGGTGATCTGAAATCTTTTACACATAGTGGATATGGGGAGAGACAAAAGGTTTGTGAAATATTTACGAGGTAAATGATAAAAGGGGAAAGAAAGGAATGCAGAAATAACACCTAGACTTAGAAATACTCCGGTTTAGAAAACTGGTTATACGATGATACCATTCAACCTAACAACACAGGAGCAGAAGAAATTCTGGGGAGAGGTTGATGAATTTATTTTGGATGTGTTGATGCTCAGCTTTCTGTGATATATACAAGTGCATCTGGCCAATAAACAGAATGATCTGGATCTGAAGTGAAAGAAAGCTTGCTGAAACAGATTTATATAACATTACGATATAAGCAGTTGAGGCCATAGAAGAGTCTTCACACCGAAACATAGGAAGTAGAAGAACAGATCATCGCCATCAAAGGAAACCAGTATCTAAGGGGAGGCAAAAGAAGAGAAGATAATGAGATTCCCTAAAAGAGAAATTGTTCAGCGTAGTAGGAAGAAAATCAAGAGACCACGGTATATAAAAACCAGGAAAAGTTGGCAAGATGGCCTGAGTGTGCCACAGGTATAAACAGGGCAGGATGACAAAATGAAACTCCGGACAAGTCTACTGAAAGAAAGTCAGCTGTGGGAAAAGTAAGCTGAAGCACTGAAGCATAGAATCTAAGTTGGATAAGAAAAGAAATACAGACAGGGACTGATGAGGAAATAAAGGTAATGGAAGGCACAAGAGCTAAAGGATATGGGGTTGTGTTCAGAGAAAGTTTTTATTTTGTTTTGTTTTTTTAATTTTATGTTGAATGAACAAAGCAATGACAAGATTCAGGGTGTAACCCTGGGAGTGGTGACTGCGGCTGAGATAAGAGTCACAGAAGATAAGCAGTCCAGGGACTGAAAAGCCAGCGAGTTGAACCCTGAAATCTTCCAACAAGGCTGCAACCTTGGATACACAGGGGAGACAGTGAGCCATTTGGCAAGTGGTCATAAGTGACAGCCACGACCAAGAGATTAGGGGAGGATAGCAATGTAGAGGAAAAAGTATTTTAGTCAAATGCTTTCAACCTTGAAATTACTAAATTGCAATTCAAGTTAAGAATGCAAAAGAAACCACCATCGCTTATGCTCTTTGACAAACAATAGCTCTATTCCCAGAGCCAGTGAGCAAAACCTTTTTAGGTCTTAATATGTCTGAGGAAGAACACTGGTTTGTCTATATTTACTATCCCTTATGGCTATCATCACTTCCAGGCATTATCCCCAATGACGACACTGGCATTCTCACGGTTTCTCCTGCACCTTTTCTTCTTTTCCTGTTTCTCACCAACAAGCGGCAAAGGCTTCTTTACCATAGAATGATTATTTTATTTATTTTTTTTTTTGTAGAAAATGGCTAGCCTTCTGTGATGGTCAGTTTTCTGTGTCACTTTTGCTAGGTTTTTGTCCTGTTGTTCAGTTAAACACTAATCTAGGTATGGCTGTGAAGGTATTTTGTGGATGTGTGTGACTAAAGTTCATAATCAATTGACTTTAAGTAAGGGAGATTATCTTAGGTAATCTGGGTAGGCCCAATTAAAGGTTGAAAGGACTTGACAGCAGAGCTGAGGTTCTTTAAAAGAGGAGAAATTCTACCGGTAAGACAGTAGTGCCAGCTCCTGTAACAAAGTTCCAGCTGCCTTTCCTAACAGCCTATCCTGTGGATGCTGGATTGCTTAACCAGCCCACACAACCACATAAGCCAATTCCTTGTAATAAATCTCTTAATATTTATCTCCTACTGGTTCTGGTAAAACATTGACTAATAAACCTTCTGTAGACATCATCAGTCACACTGGCTGATTTTTGACTTTTGGTAAAAAAACAAACCATTCATAAAGACTGTCAATATTGCTGCAAGATTATATGTAGACCATTCTTGCTGCTTTGTGAATTCCACCCTAAACTAAATTGTAAGGTTCCATATTTCTTCATACTCCTGAAGAAATATGCCTCCCTACTATAAGAACAGTAGACACATATCTCCTCATAGGCCTTTCAACAAGAAAGGGAATTCCTAGACCCCTTGGAAGTTTTCAGCTATACCAAAAGGTGTGTGAGTAGGTTGGGGGCGGGGTGGGCGCGGATTGCACACCATAGAAATCTGCCAAAAATGTCTTAATACTTTATATAAAAAGTAAAGTAATTAAAATCAGGTAGTAATAACCATGGGGAAAAACATATGATTGAAGAAGAGGCAGATGTCCTAGGCATTACTGATACATCATTCCTTTACAAATTATATCTGCCCATAATTATAACTAAATACTAAATGCTTTGGGTCAATTTTTTTTTAAATATGGGAAGGGAGAAATCTATTAAGAAAAACAATTTCAACAGTATTACTATCATGGGAAATATGGCAAAATGGTGTTACCTTTTAGTAAAGCAGCTCTTGATATCTTGTTCATTGTATTGCATGTAGTATTATAATTTGCAGAAGCCATAGTTTGAACCTGAGCTCTTAACTCAATAGAGTCTTTAAAAGTATAGCTAAATTCAGAATTGTTAATAAAGTTAAGACTTAACTAACTAAATGTACAATATTATTTTTTAATGGGATTGCTTTTGTTGTTTTTTAGTTTAGTTTTCTTTAGTTTTAACACATGATGGACATGATGGACATGTATGACCTTTCTGTGTTGGAATAATCAGAAGCTTAGGATGTAAATGATGAAAGACCTTAGTCTGACATCCTCATTTCACAGATAAATTTCCGAGGAAGGTTGGCAACTTCCAATATCACAGAGATTAGATGAAACCAGGTGTAGAATGCAGGTTTCCCAGCTTTTGGCTGGTGTTCTTTCCACTACACGCTGATGGACAAGAAAGCTTTAAAACATTCACATACACACCTCCATATCCCTTGCTTTCCCTACCCTTAGTAAAACCCATGGGATGGTTTTGGCAGGATGCAGAGATTGCTTTGGCAACTCCAACCACATTCCTGGAATCCATTTGCAAATGCTGGTCAGCAGAGCCTACTTCATTCCCTTTTTGGTATTACTCAGTAAAGGTTAAGTATATGTGAATTATCATGAGTTTATTTTTATTCTCTCACCACCCCCATTCTTTTGGTAAGTGATCATTGACTACCAGGCACAAGAAGTACATTTCACTGAATGATTTTCTAAAATCCAAACTCCATCTGCGCTGGAGCTGAGACAGACTTAGGGATGATCATTTATAACATTAATACCAGTTTACACTAAGCCATTCAAAGATAATCGTGGTGGAGAATAGGTGTCTACCATTTCCTGAAAGTACTTCCCAGGCTGAACCCTGGCTATCGAACTATCAAAGGTGCTGTGTGCAACAGCAGCACAAGCAGCTGGTGGTCGCATTGTGACTCAGTGCACCAAGGAGAGGGAGAGCCAGAGGAGGAACCCACTCAGAATTGTAGAACACAAGTCTCAACTAGCAAGTACTAAATGTGGTCTCCATAGTTGGACAGATCAAACTGAAAACAGAAATAAAGTGAGGGGATGGACTGCTAAAGTCAGTCTCCTGTGAGACTGTGAGAAATAATATTTCCCTTGAAAAAATTCAAAGAGACATACAAACACTTTCTTGCTTCATTCTGAATTAAGTTAATATCATAATAGCTAAAATTAACAGCATAACGTGGACTGATGAGGAAAATAAGAAAGAAAAAAATATAAATAGAGCAGGGCGATCCCAGAAAAGGGGATACAATTCATACCCATAGCAAACATCTGAAAAAAGAAAATAAACTATATAAACTTTAGTTATTAGGACTCAAACTCCTGGTTGCTACAAAGCTAATCAACCAGGATCTTACAAACAACTTTAAAAGAAAGAAAATCATAATGGTCACTGGGAAATATAAAGTTCATTCAACTTGGAAGTGGGTTACTGTAAACACCAGACTTGTGTTTCAGTGCTCTATCTCTCTCTCACTGGGATGGTTGGGAAGGGGGGTCCCTCTATTCATTAAATATTGAAATTCGTGGTAAAAATCATAGTTATATTTTTGTTTTGAGAAACCTTCAAGTAGAATGATTTTTAGATGCAAGGTCAAGTTGTATTCTTTTCAAAAACTCATTCTATTTTTCCAGATTTTCTAGATAGAAGATGAAGATTGTTTCAGTTTCTATTCTGCAAGATACTGGGCAGTGATGATGAGAGAGAGAGAGGGAGGGAGAGGGAGATGGAGAGGGAGCGAGAAAGAAAGGAAGGGGAAGAAGGGAAGAAAAAAAATTAATCATAGTTTTAAAATTTGCCCTTGTCAATGTTTACTGCTGAAAGGTATTTTATTTTCTAAAATACTGCATGTGTGTATATATCATACATACATAGATTATTCAAATTTATAAAAATAAACACATAGCATATATACATTTATAAAATATTTACATAAATTACAATGTACACATAAAACAAAAGAAAAGCAGACACATTATGGAAACTTCAAAAATATGTAGAGAAGTATAATGAAGGAAGTCTTATATCCTAATATCCCAGAAATAATTCTCATCACTGAATAACCCTGTAAATAAGCAAGGTATCTCTTCTAGCTTTACCTTTACCTCCTCTATAAAATGGAGCCAACAATAGAGCTGATGAAAGTAATAGAGGTAAAATAGGTAATACTCACGGCACAATGCATGATATGTGGAAGGAACTAATATAACATTCTACCAGCCTAATAGTTACCATCTAGGAGAGAGAGCTGATAACCAACTAGCTGGCATAAAGAATGTCATTTCCCTCAAGCTGGTGTCACTGGACTGAACACTGACTATATTCATTCAACTCTATTTAAATTCTGTGAATTTAAAGTATTAAGAACGACTCAAAAGGAAGACCATGAGCCTCAGCCATTTAAATCAGGGCCCTAAATGAAGAGACCATTGTGGGGTAACGATGGTTACTCAGAGGGCGGGCAGCATCCAGAAAGGCTTCTTTCCATGTACTTCATGCATCTCCAGCCACTTCTGAACTCCTGTGGTCCAAAAAAACAATCCCAGTTTATCCCCCAAAACAATCACCCAGAGAAGCATCTTTGTTTTGTTTTGTTTGGTTTGGTGGAGTAGGACAGAATAATCCCAAATGGTTCTAAGAGGTAAGAACAACTGGTGAGAACCCATTTCTCAACATCCTTCAGTCAAGAAGTCCATGCCATCAGCAACGCTAATTTAATAAAACCAGAGCGGTGATGCTATAATTGGATTGCCATTCTAGCTAGTGGGTTTCCAGGGTAACCGTGTTCTTGCCACGGAAAAAATACACCTAGTAACACAAAGATTAAGGGTTTGGGAAGAGTCAGCATCAAGCCAGAGGTCAAGAATCCAGACTGAAGAGCTATACCAAAAGCAAAATAGTTACAGTGGACCAGATTTGAAGTTCCAGCCTTGCCACCTACTAGCTGTATGATTTTGGAAAAAACATTTAACTTCTCTATGCCTTGTTTCCTCACCTGTAAAATGAGAATAATCATGCTATCTGTCTCATAGGTTGCCACGAGAATAATACAGAGACTTTAAAAGTAATTGGACATTTTAAACCCTGACTAAATGTTAAAAAAAAAAAAAAAGTTTTGACAGATATCCCTAGACCTAGATATTCAAAGGTCTAGAAAATTAGAAAAATAAGTTTTTTTGCTTTCTTTTTCTTTTTAATTTACCCCTTTAGAGGGAAAGCACCCTGAAAGCTTCTGAAAGAGCTTGTAATGGCTGACACAACCACATTGTCTTAGGGTTATGCTCGAGTTATTACGGCCTCCACCATCCTGACTTCTGGGAATATGCTGCCCTGTCACAGGCAATTCAGCAAGTCTTAATTGAGGAGGGACACAGCTTTTCAGGCCACAAATTAAGGATCGGGAAATCATCCTTGCTTAGGGTGTAACAGCTAACTGGAATGTTTCATAGCCATAAATACAGCAGGCCCATTTAGCATGTTTCCCCTCAGGGGAAAGACTCAGCTGCCACAAAAGTAACAGTTACGAAGAAAAAGGGGAATTTTCCTTTTGAATGAATGAAAAAACGACCAGAAAAGAAAAACAAGTCCTTTGAAAGATTCTTTAATGTATGAATTTCAGGAAAGGGGACGCCTCTCGTTGTTTCTATGACTATTAGAAAGGGGATCTAAAGGTGAATACCAAGAATTACCTTCAGCTGTGAAACCCATCATTCTGTGCCCCCCACCATGAGAAATTAAGTTAGCAAAAGAGAAAGAGAACTATATTAATATATGCCTGTGCTCACACTTGCAAAACAACTTCTAGGCAACAAACAGCAAAGCAGCGAGAAAGACGAAGTTTGAGAGAAGAACATGCGCGCACAAAAAAAGTTTCTGTTGTCCTAAGATTAAATGCTGAGGCAGGAAGAGATACTATTCTTGAATCAAGTGAGAAAAGATGGTAAAGTGTGATATTAAAATGCAGCACACTGGAATAAGTTTGCCTCTATAAAAACTGTTATGTTCTGTATGTGATTTAAATTAATGCCTATATTTGTTGGAGATAAAATTAAAATGAAGATAAACGTTGCCAACCTATAGCATGTTCGCTGGAGCAATAAATAAGGCAGTGAAAGGTACTTTACATTTCAGTCACATCTATCTGAACGGGGAGCTCGAAGCATTTGAGGAACATTTGTTAATTAAATGCTGTAATAGCTTTGTGAGGCACCCAGACGGTTAGCATACGCGTCTGTTAAAAAGAGACAGGGAGGTTCAATGACCCAGGGCCCTCTGGATGTTGCTTATGTGGACACCCCAAGTAAGGAAGGAGGCATGCTTTCCAGTACAGCCACTTCTCTGCTGATGGCAGAGCTCAGAACACACAGCTCTCCTGTCGCTGTCACATAACAGACCTCAGATGTCTAGCTCTCTGTTTATTAACTACCTTGGTAGCAGGCGAGATTATAGTTTTAGCTAGGGAGAAAGGCAATAATTTTGATATACATTAACAACAGAGCTCTCCTATCCACCTTTACCTTACAAGAGTGTCCCATGAATGATTAAATACTGTCACATCATTTATCCTCTGCTTGAAAACTTGTCTAAAGTATTGATTCGTCATGCCCTCTCTTCAAGTTGATCTCTTCACTCCTGTCCTCCAAGTGTCCTCTCTTACCCTCCCCAACATAACACGACCAGCTGGTCACCGGCTTTCTGTGTCGTGAGTCCTGTTCTCTGAGCCACGCTAACTCAAGAAACACGGTCTGTGTTTAAAGCACTGCTTGATAGGCAGCCAGATTAACCTGCAGAGAGAAATCAAGCAGGATTGGGTATGCATGGATAATTGTGTAGTGATAACTGATAATTTGGTTCTCTATACTTTTCTCCTTTTACATGTTTGAAATTTCCCAAAATAGAAAGTTCAAAAAATCAAAAGGGGAACATTTATGAAAACCTTGGCATCCCATTTACTAGGACAATATTCCTGAGCTACTAGGGGGGCATGTGCTGGCCAGGGGAGGGGGCCTTAACTTCTGAAAACAGGGCTGCAAAATAAACAGGAGAGTCACTTTTTCTGCAGGTCATTTTAGGTTGATCTTGGTGAAATTTTAGGGAGCCTTAGGGATCACCTAGTCCATTCTTTTGTTTTTTCGAAACAAGAATTCTCTAGTATATTTGCATCTTCCACTTTCGGTTACAAAAATGCATTCAAAACCAGTACAGTTTGATATACATATCAATGCAATAGATGCAAAATCCCTGCTCTGCCTCTTCTGCCCTACTTTGTGCACTTTAGTCTATCACTTTGTGCCTTGGTTTCCCACCTGTACAGTGAAGATCCTGAGCATACCTAGTTCATGAAACTAAAGGATTCCACGCATATAAAGCACTTAAAATGGTGCCTGGTAAATAGGAAGACTTATAGATTACCATCCATTACTATTATTATTATTATTATTATTATTATTATTACAAATTTTATGGCAGTCATCAATGCTACTCTTCAAATATTTTCATCTCTCTGCTTTCTGGCACCCTTACAGCTAGGTGGAGCAATATGAAGAGTTCTGGCTAAGGAGTTGTGAGAAGTCCATATGTGTTACCTGTGGCATGCAACTGCCAGGTCTAGACCCTCAGAGCTCTTTTACTCTGGGATGGGGACAAGTTATGTGTGAAATAGCCTGCAAAGAAGGCTGTTGGACCCACAATGAACAAATAGCATAAGCGAAAAGTAAGCCCTTGCTTTAAGCATTGAGATTTGGAGACTATTTTTTACCATAGCATTACCTGGATTATCTTGACTGATACCTCTTACTTTGGTTTACAAAGTTCTTTCACTTCCATTATTCAATTTAACTCTCATAATCAAAAGAAAAGAGCAGTGTATTATACATATTTAGGACACATGAATGTCAGCCCAAGTTAGTGCAATACTCACTAAATGAACTTAGGCAAGTTATACTAATATACCTGCAAGTCAATTTCTCTAGACTTTTGGTAAATCCAAGGTATTATTTCAATGCACTCTACTTGGATTCAGTGTACCTTTGACAATGTACCTGCTCACATTAACTTCAACCCAAATACTAATTAGCATTGTTAACATTCACTGAGTGCTTAATACAATATCCCATGAAAAAAAGATGTCACTGATTATAAAATGCATCATTAGTTACTGCACCACCAGAAACACAAAATACTGCCATTTAAAGTATGACAGTGTTTGGTTATTATTTAGAATTTTTATTATACACTTATTGAAAGAAATGTCTTTAAATTGTTTAGGCATATTTTTTTCTAATCACGTCACCTCACTACAACACACACAAAATAAGTGAAACAAAATTGAAGCATTCCTAAAGCTTTTTCATATTTAGAATTCAATGAATTAAATGAGTTTTCAACCGATAATCATGGGAGTGCTAAATTTTCCTCATAATAATGTCTTCTGGGCCATCAAGAACAATAATGAAAGAGGACTTCACTATTGTCTCTAGGATTTTCTTCTAAGCAACTTTAGATGTGCATTTGCAACAATGACAATGATGTTATAATCACCGTCTCACTAAGAGTAATTAGTCAGAAATGTCAGGATGTGAATAAATATGGGTCTTAAAATTGTAAGTATGTGAGAGAGTGCCTTACTGATCTATCTATAGTACCGATTTACTCCTCATAACAACTGCATGAGGATGTGTATAGTATTTTTATAACCATTTTGAAATCAGAAACTGAGGCATGAAGAGATTACACTGTTTGTTGAAAGTCACACAGCTAGTAAATGAAGGGTCCAGGGTTTTCTAAGGGAGTTGACATCTTTAGAGTAAATTGCTATTAGCAACTATGCAGTATAGCTTCTCATACTAGCAATTAAATCAGCTTTTTAGTTTTTTTGACAGTGGGAGCACAAGAATATAAACTCTAAGGAAAGTACTCAAACACTTGTCTCTTAAAGTTTACACAATGGGCTATTTATTTTGCTAAAAGCAAACCAAAGGTAAATTGACCCTCATACACTGCAACTCCTTTTTGATAAAAATGAACAATTTAGCAGATGTCTGGGCCCCCTTTTGGATATCTTAAAAGGATTACTGGAAAGATCTGCATATGGGCCCGTCTCATGAAAATAGTGAAACGTGTGTGCAGTGAACGTAGATCTGTAACATTTATACCTATTCATATATACATGTGGTAGGTCTTAAAACGCACATTTTTATAACATTTAGTTTTATTTATATCTCTGTTTTTACATGAACATTATCCTTGGAAAGGAAAATCACGATTATTGAATATCTGAAGACCAAATGTGTGCTTGATCCCCACGAAGCATGAAATTAGATTTGATCTATACCCAGAGGGGAAGACCTTGCTGAACAAGTATAACAATCAATTTTATTTTTAAGCAGTGCTTTATCTTTTCTCCTTTTTTAAGGACAGTTAGCATAACTGAACAATTACTTAGGAGGTACAATGCAAAGCTTTGAGTGTAGCTCTTTATATACTTATCAAATGAGTATTATAATTTGCTATAATTCTCTTACCTGATTACATACAGAAGCTTTTTCATTCTAGAAATAATATCTTATACTTTTTTTTAGAAGTTGGTTAAATTGCTTAGGAGGAGAATATTAGGCTCAGTTTCTTTGAAGGGTAATATAGTAGGAGTGACTGTATAATTATCTCTACCGGGCTCTCACCCACTATACATACAATGCCGTCTACTATATCTATTGCTTTCCTGCTGAGAACTCCAGTTAATCCTACTAAGTAGCACACAGGAAAATGAGGCAGGCAGATTTTATTTTTAACTTTCGACTGAGAGAATAAAAGAAAGAAATACTAAGATTGATCAAATCTGGTATATTTGCAATTTTTATTTTAAGCCATTCTAGATACATGTGCCACCAAAGAGGTAACAGTACTTGTGCAGCAGTGTCTTATACGGGACTCTCTGCCTGAGGCCAATTGTCCTTTAAGTTAATTTACAGCTGGGCTATTTTATGCTTGGCAATCACTACTCTATTCTGAATGGGCAGTTTTATTTTATTTAAAATTGATGTGGATTTTATTCTCAAAATGCCAAGCGTTCCAAATACTTCATATATACTAGACTTTTAAAAACGAATCAGTGGCTCCCAGCAGAAAGAAGTTTAATGAAACAAATACATCAGGATATCTAGATGAATTCCATTCCCTCGTGTCATTCAATAATATCTATTTATGTATCAGTTTCTCCAAAAGACTAAGAAAAGCTCAAGGGTGGGGCCTGAGGCAGTCTTACTCCTATACATATGACCAATGACTGACACAGGGCCTCACACTTTTCTCTGCCCCAAATTATGAAGAGAACAATAATTGCGTGCAGACGTTAGAAATCAGAAGTTCAAACTAATATTTAAAGACTGACTACCACTAAAGTACATTCAAGATTCCCTAAGGTTGAAGGTAAGGTTGGAGGTAAGAATGGGTAGGACATTTCTTTTGGGAGTGGAAGAAGTGTTCTAAAACTAGATTGGGGAAATGGTTCCAAAAATCATTGAATCATTAAATTGTAAAACAAACAACAAACAAAAAACTGCTTGCCCCAAATCCCTCTTTGCCAACACAATAACTGTTAGTATTTTTGATTGTGCAGTCAGTGGCAATTCATGTATTTAGGCTTAGGGGCTAGAATGTCTTGACTCAAATGCTAGCTCTGACCAGCTCCAAATTCTACCTCTCTGAGCCATGATCTCTTTATTTGTAAAATGGAGAAAAAATGACAGGTTACCTGGGTTTCTGTCAGGATCCAGCAAATTAATATATGAAAGTGATGTAGTACTCAATAAATGTTGGTTATCATTCAAAATATTTTATTTAATTATAATAATTTTTTTTTTATACTGAAAACTATTGACCATTGCTACAAAGGGTAAAGACAGGTAGAATTTTATATAAAATGTTGGCTAGATAAACAGTACAGACAACATATTCCTAAGTTTGATTCACCAGCCAGGGCTCTTCCAGTTCAAGATTATCCAGAGTTCTCCTTCTAAAGCATACTTCTAATTTTTCTAAAACCTTCAATGTTCCAGTCTTCTCCCAAACTGCTGCCCCAATCACCCCTAGCTGCCTACAGGATGAAGAGTACAATGGATAAATTAATCACATTGCACAGAATTCATTTATAAGCTGCTCTTTCAACCCTCACCCATGTATACTTTCTGCTATATTCTTTTATTTTTTTCACTTACCTCATCTGCCAAGTACTTCAAATTCCCTACCCAGTTGAACACACCATCTTTTATGCACATTTATTTCTGCAATTGCATTCCTTCTACCTGGACTAACTGTAGTTGGCTTAAAACAAACAAACAAACAAACAAACAAAACCTCCTAAATAGCCTTTGTGACCCAACTCAAATATCACATCTTCTAGCTGGCCTCATCTTTCTTTGTGATCTCATAGTAAGACATGCACATCTCTCTGAAATCATACATTGACAGACTCTGTCCTTCAAACCCTGGAGAAACTGTCTTTCCCACACCGCTCCCCATGTTCTAACCTTACACGAGGTTTACTTATGTCTCACCTTTATGCCTGGCATATTTTCTTTCTTATTCCCGAAAAACTCTCTCCTCTCTTATTTTCCCCATGTCATCAACCTAGTAAACTCCCACAAGTTTCTCAGACCTCTTAATAGATATGACTGACCACTGGTCAGGTCTCTCAAGATTGGGTTTTCTTTGTCCCAGTGATATATTCCCAGAGTACTCTTTGTTGACCCTGAAAACTGGTCCCTAACACCATATCAAAAAAGAGTATGCTGATGGACATTTTTGAGAGGCTAAATTTTGTGGAACTATTGTCAATCTCTATCATTCCAGCACCTAGAAAGTCTCTGCCACATGGCAGATGCTCATAAAATATTTGTTGAGTATTAAAAATATTAATAATTTCCTTTAAAAATAATGTGAGTCAATAAATTATATGGTAAGTGAATTATATCTCAAAAAAATCTGAGCTACCAATCTATGTTTTTCTCTATAGTTTAATCTCTCAGTTGTTCACAGAGGTCTTATATGTTTGTATCCCTACTGTGGAGGCTGGTGTTTATAAGATGCTTACTGAACCACTTCTATAAATGTCCAATTTAGATCATGCTCCTCAGTAGGTAAATTGATAATATCACAAATCATGTAGCTAGAAAATTGATTTATCTCAACATCCACATTTTATTAATAAGGTATCAGGCTTAGTAAAATAAGTGAATTATCTAAAATTATGCAATAGAGCCCAAAAGAATGTCTCCTCCCAAATCAATACCATTAATGGTGTCTGATTTAAAAAGATTCATGTAATCACTGAAGTCAGATTTAGCATTACGAATATGGACTATTCAAGCACCAAAAACTGTTGCTACAAGCTACATTTGGAAATAAATAGATCATCAGTTTTTTTAATATGATCGGATTAAACAGGTGTTGATAATCATGAAAAGAGGAATAAATAAACTCTTGGCTTGACATGAGTCATTATTTGATGGGCTATTTCAAGACAGAATTGATATTTCTAAACAGCTGATACCAAGATGGGCAACACCAAAGAACCACAGAAGTGGAAAAGAATCACTAATGATTTCTCTTATGGAGTAATTCCACAGACAATGAAACGTTACCACTTAAGGATTTACAGTATTAGAAATTTCCACTTGGAAGATTTTAAGCTTTCAAAATCCCTCCAAAACTGACCCCTAAGAATAAGTATATGACTCAACTAAATTGTAGCTAGCACTGTACGGCATTAGAAAAATAACTAGGGAAAATCATTTCATATCCTTGGTCTTCAGCATGCTCATCTAGAAAAGAGGATAAAACAATCCATGTGCTCACATCTTTCTCCAGAATAGAAGAACTTCCCTATTGTAAACAAAAACACAAGCTTCTAAAGTGTAGTAAACAATTCCCAAATCCTTTGCTCTCCAGAGACAAAACTCAGCATCTGTTGTCTGAAGGCTAAAGTCAAAGCTATTTATCTCCTTCCTGTCTTAAGACTTTAGGCATCTGTTCACCTGGCCCACTCTGGCTCATTCCAGTTCCTTAAAATGTCTAAGCTCCTTCCTGCCTCCAGGCACAGACATTGTTCTGCAAATGCAAACTCTCAACTTGATATTGAGATGTCATTTCAAAAGTCCACTCCTCAGGAAAGCATTGTCTGACTTCTCAGCAAACATCATTCCAGATATTATTCTCATCTGCACTTTAATCCTGATTAACTACCTGGATTAGTTTACTGGCTTATTGTTTATTTCTTTACATTCCTCTAACCTCTCTTCAGCATTTGAAATCAGTCAGAGAAAGAATCTCATCTGCCTTAGTTATTACCCTTCATTCCTAGTACCCAGAGTTCATAAAACATTGTAGGACTGAATAAAAGTGTGATGAATGAAGTATAAAGTAAACAGTCTGAGTTCATGACCTAGGTCTTTTATTTGCCAGTTGTGTGATTCCGGCAAGACTTTCGGGCTCTTTATACTCAAATAAGATCAGAAATCATAGATATATCTGCCTCAAGGTGCAGAAGTCAATGAGATTAGGTGCAAGTGTCTTACAAACCACATGGACCTATTGTGCATCAGGCTGTGTTTTAATAAGCACTTTATACCTGAAAAACCTGAGCATTACTTTTAATATGTGGATCAGCCAAAATTATTATTTTACAAACTCATTTTAAAATCTTTCAAAGTAGGCATATCTTATTGCAGATAAGAGAATAAGGCTGTGATGTGATACTGTCATGGGAGGAAAGCCCACATGAGCTTTTGTATAAATTTGAACATCAGGAATAATCACATGGCCTACACTGCCTTTCAACTAACAAAATTGGTGAGAGAACTACCCAACCGAGATACAGATAAATAGTTTTTGAAACTACAGTGAAAACTAAGTACTAGTTGAACATGGACCTAGTGTCCAAGGCAGAGGCAGTAGAAAAATGAGAAAAGCAGATTTCTAAATTGTAGAATTTGTTAACTTGCAAGCATACGGGGAGAAAACCCATCTCAGATACTCAGTTCATTCTGACTTCACAACTCTTCCCTCTTTCCTACCCCACTGACCATTCGTCTCCACTCGCCTCCACATATCATCAGCACATTACCTCCAGAATATGTGTCCTTTTTAATCATATTTGCCTTAGCCATCTGGAATCTCTTTGCCTTTACATCTAATCACTCTATCTCGTTCCTGAAACCCTGTTTGGTAATCCCAGGCTGGAGGCTAGAGCCCTATATTGACACCTTGAATAATGCCATCATTAAATGAAAGAGAAAAAAGTTCATTCCCTACTTCTTGAGTCTCCCAGGCAGAGAAATCTTCCATGGAGAAACATTCCTGACACATCTATGACTTACTCATTCTCCTGAGGAGAAGCAATGATTTAACCAATTGGTGACTTTGACCAAAGAAACAGAGCAGGTATGGTTCAGCCCCTTTCAGAGCTCCACTCAGAATCTGCCACCTGCAAGATCATGCTTTCCTCTGCTTTTCCAGACTTTTGTTTGGTGGGGAGGAATGGGGTGGCATTTCAGGAGAAACCTGCAGGTGACCAGTGAGGACCATTATCAGGAGAGCAAATTTATATATTCAAAGATAAAACATCAATAATTTCCCTTGATCTGAAGTTAATGCCAGTTATCCAAGATGCTTTTCTTAGAAGGCTTCCATATTGGTCTCCATCTGTCTGACTCCTCTGTTTCTCAATAACTTTTGATATGAGTAGAGAAGAGGGGTACTATTTATTGTGTCCCCTAAAGCAGCAGTCCCCAATCTTTTTGGCATCAGAGACCAGTGCTCCTAAGAGAATCTATTGCCTGATGATCTGAGGTGGAGCTGAGGCGGTGATGCTAGCGCTGGGGAGTAGCTGCAAATACAGATGAAACTCCGCCTCGCTTGCTCGCCGCTCACCTGCTGTGTGACCCAGTTCCTAACAGCCACAGACTGGTATCAGTCCATGAGCCCCAGGGTTGGGGACCACTGTCCTGAAGTCACAACAACTGATATTGAGTTAGTCTTGTTCCTTGTTTTTCAACAGGATTTTTTGCTAATCTTTAACTAGTAGTCACTCTCAGCATCTTTTTTTTTTTTTTTTGGTGGTAGGGCGTGAGCGGATAGCTATGGGTTTATACAGATTCTTGAGAAAACCAAGAAACAGTCCAGACCTGATCATGAGATTGCAAGTGGGTTTCAATGCTACACCATGACCTTTTCATGGATCTGTTTATGTTTATAGCATATCCAAGACGGTCCACCTAAATGTCCCTGGCTTCACAGATTTCCACAGCCCCCTCACCACACATCCATTCCCCATCCTACTTTTTAGAAGAGTAAGGCTATGTAGCATAAATTTTCTCCTCTAGATACTCTCTTCTCATCAACCTATCCCTGTTTCTATAGATACACTCCTCTCTCAGCAGGAACAGAGGAAGAGATATCCAATGTATATGCTAAGCAAGTCTTTCTAATCATGTTCCTGATTCCAGTCCCTGCTGCCTCGTCCAGAACCTTGTGCCCTCACTTACTCCTTCTTCACACTCAGCATCATCAATGCCTCCCACTCCAGAAGTGCCTTTTCTTCAGCACTTGAATAAAGGGCTCACTTTTACTTGGGGGTGGAGGATAGCAGGCTCTTAGCTGTAGTCTTCCCCTTCTCTTAAGCTATCCTTTTCATTTTTTACAGCAAACTTCTTTAAAAGGTAGAAAAACTAAAGCTTAGCAATGATTAAACTCAAAGTTCCACTGCTGGTTAGAGTAATGTCAGGACCAGAATCTAAATCTTCTAAATGTTTCTTGAGCATGTAAACCTTCAGAACCTTCCATTTGGCTGAGTTAACAACTCACGATGACAGAGGAGTACATAAAATGTCGAGTCTCTACCATATCCACAATTCCGTCTAACAAAAGTTCTTTGTTTGTTTGTTTGTTTGTTTGTTTGTTTTAAAAATACACTATAACAGTTTTATAACAGGCAGTCCTAAATTCTGGCCACAACTAATTGGATCAGCGTTTGAACCAAAATCAGATCCATGAGATGTTTTGGAGAAAGAATTTCCTTCTATTTTGTACTGTAGAACCAGCTAAAATAATGGATCCTATTGCTTTGACCATTTAGGTGTAAGGCATAGAGAGAAAGAATGGCTGGTAGCAGAAATAGACTAGAATAAAAGCAAGAGGTATACTAAGTAGCATGAAGAATCTCTGAGGCAGGAGAGGACATTTTTATAGTGAATGTCATGGTGTCCAGAAAATATCTAAATAGAATCACCAACAGAAGCAGCAATAGGAAACAAAGAAAAATGGAGAGAAGCTAAGTCATAGGAATGGAGATCCACTGGATAAGGAAACACTAGGTGTTTACTTTTAAGGGGATGACAAAATCAGCAACTGTTGTGTCCTCAATGATATTCCAACTTTCCATGAGGCTGGCTTGTCTGGCTGCTGACATGGTTTCTTGGATGTCTTTCCTTCTCTTTGTGTTCTTACCATAAATTCTCACCATCTAAGTCATCTGAGGTAACTTTAAGCACATCTTAGCTTCCTGCAACCTGAAAGGACCTAACTACAACAGACCTGACGAACAATTTCTTTATCCTAAAAGAACTTAGACAAATATAATTTCGACCCACACTGCTATATCATGGTTTTAAAAAAAATAAACCTTTTACCATAATAAAAAAGAAAATAGTAGGATGGGAGAGAGTTTATTTTGTGTCTCTCCGCTTGCAACACATTATCCGTGATTTGGGAAATATCCATGAGAATGCTTTTCTGCAATCTAAATGCCATAAGAGCCATTCAGATGAGCTCTATTCTTCTCCACATCCATAGGTTTCAGATTTTAGCCCCTATTAATTACCTTTGTATGAATACTAAGCATCTGGGAAATGTGGAAAGAGGCAGGATTGCTTGGGAGGTAGAATTGACTATCTGGGCCTACACATGGTATAATCACTACAGAAAGTTTAATGATATTTTTTTAAAAAAATATGCCTGACTATGTTAAGACATTTGTATCTTAACAAAGAATTTTTTTGCTGTGTTGTGTCATTTGCATTTTTAATTATGATAGATATTTTTATTGCATGAAGTACCTTTTTCTAGCTAAGTGAAGAGTGTGGCTGTTTAAGTAAACAAAAATGTCACAAGAATGCCCTACTCTTCTTCCATGGTGAGTGCCTGTATCCAAACCACAGAGCCATGGAAAATAACTTTCTCAACATTTACTCTCCTGGCTACAGTGTCTGTTTGGAAAAGTGTCTGGATTGGTCTGAACAACACATCCCCAAACAACTAAGTGGAAGCTCAGGTTAGTAACATGTGCTAACATGAAGATTCTAACATTTAGGATGGTGGTTGAAACTGACTTTGACGAACTTCAAAAAGGAAAAAAAAAGATAACCAATTCCAGTTCTGGACATTTAATTCTGGATTCACATAAACACAAAGATATATATGCAAGAAAACTCATCTTAACATTATAATAAAGAAAAGCTGAAGCTCATTTTTAATACTCATCAGTGTAGAAGAGGTTACATGATGGTGCACTCATACTATGGAGCCCTAGTCAATCATTAAAAAATA
Source organism: Pteropus medius (assembly GCF_902729225.1). Classification (NCBI taxonomy): domain Eukaryota; kingdom Metazoa; phylum Chordata; class Mammalia; order Chiroptera; family Pteropodidae; genus Pteropus; species Pteropus medius. The sequence goes on along the minus strand of NW_024353517.1, from coordinate 5,758,779 downwards.
TAGCATGTAATCAATAATATTGTAATAACTTTGTATGGTGTCAGATGGGTACTAGACTTATTGGGGTGATCACTCTGTAAGTCATATAAATGTCTAATCACTATGCTGCACACCTGAAACTAATATGTTGTATGCCAACTGTAACTGAAAAAATATTTGTCAAAAGAAAAGATTCAGCAAATCCCTGTTTACTGACATGAAAAGGTCTAGAAGCAAAGAACAAATTGGAGATAACAATAATATCCTACCATTTATGTGTAAAATAAATACTACCTGTATAGCCATAGCTATAGGCATTATATATTTATGTATTGGTAAAAAATTGGAAAGATACACAATAGACAATGGTGATTGCTTTATAAAAAAAGTATGTTGGGGTCAGGGGAAGAAGAGAATTGAACAGAGTAGGTAGTGACAGAGGGCTGTTAGGTTCTACCCTACACACTTCTAATTGCTGGGACATGTTGTGATGAGAATTAATTCACATACTCCGTGTACATATGTGTTTCAGTAAAGTTAGGAAACAGGATGTCTCCAATTTTACTGAAGTGCACATATTTGATTGGTGGGCCAGCACAGAAAGGCAGGAAAATCACAAGAGTCAAAATCAGTAAGACCAAGTATGAGGTCCAGCTCTACCACTTTAGAAGTAGGACTGTGGTCAACTCATTCAACTTTTTGTGTAATAGTGGGATAATAACTTCTAGCCAGGCAAACTCACAGACTTCATGTGAGGGTGGAATGAAATACAAACATAAAGCCACTCTACAAATCTCAGCTACTATTACTATTATTGTTTGCATTATTTGACCTCCAAAATGTCCCTGGAGAGAAATGACGACTGTGATAATAGACAATTTGTTTTAAACTCTTCTGTTTGAACCACACTGTTTTATCCTTTCTGCCTCCTTTCACTAAGGTCTGAAATTAAAACAAACATCAAATGAGGCCGTAGGATTTTATTTTATCTGTCACATACTGCTGTCATTAAACACACTTGAGATGAGTGGGTTTAGTTCAAACAAAACTGCTTCTTTCCCAAACTCAACAAACACGAAGTGGGGAGAAAAGGAAGCCTGCACTTGAATCGTGTTCAGAAGTGCTGCTGCATGTTACATTTCAAGAAGAAGCCCCATCTGGCAGGCTGACACAGTAATAAGTTCTTTTAATTGTCAGGTCAGGCAGATTACAGATCCAGGCTGTCAATTCTTTCGCTGTAGTTTTATTTTGTTATTGCTAGCTCATTTAAAAAAAAATCTCCTAGTTATTAAAAACTACCTTCCTTCCTAGGAATTGAAGCAGGCAGCAATTCAATGCAACAAGCATTTACTACTGAGCACCAGCTACAGTGAAACTGTGCTTGCATGTTAGAAATTCAAGAAAGAAAGTATTAAAAAGTCTGTCCTGCACGCAGTCAAAGCCAACAAGGGAGATAAACCATTACCACCAAAAATAACACTCAGATTGATCAATGATGCTTGTATACTTGATTTTTCTTTTTGAGGGAGTTCCTTCTCATATGTACAAATCTACTTAATCTTAGCAGTTTATCTGCTTGCTGAAATAAAAAGAGCAACAGTGAGGATACTCTTTAAAGGAGTGTGTGTGGTGTGTGTGTGTGTGTGTGTGTGTGTGTATGCATGAACGTGCACACGTGTGCCACACACTTTCAAACTGCCACATTTTGACTCATGCAGTTTCTACTTCAGGATGCTTCCCTCCTCCAAACTTTTATTATATTTTAAATATATTTCACATAGTCAGTACTCAAATTGCTATGGAATAAGTAAAGTCTCCCAACTTGTATGCAACTAGTATTTCCTTGCAAAATGAAAAACTAAAATTAAATAAATGAAGGATCATATTTGATTAAATTAGAAGGAGACCAGCATGCTAGAGATTTCGCGACGTTAGAGTTGAAAAGAACCCTAGAAATGGTCTAGTTCAGTGCTTTTTAAAAGACGAACTAGATGTTCAGAGAAGTGATTTACCAAAGTCAAATAATTAGTGGAAGAGGTTTTTAGCCCAGTGCTCTTTCTACACCATGTTGTTCACTTACATTTTTGAGTAATGACAGAGCATGTACTGACAGGTTCGGTGGATTAGTAAAGTATGGGATGGCATTCCATTAGAGAGAGGAGAGAAAAATCAAGGGTGCTTATTAAAACAAGTGTGCTTTCTTTTACAGTGACTGCAAAACCCGAGACAATGTGCATTCAGGCACCAAGTGGGCATCTCTTGCTGACCACAATGAAGAAACCAATGGCAAAGTGAATTTCAACATTGGAGTAAAATGTTCTTTGAGCTTAATAAGAAATTTAAGGTTAGGAATATATTAGAAAAGGATTCAGGAAATGTGGATCCTATAGACTTAGGAAAATGCTTGTAAGTTTCATTTTATTCTCATTTGAGAAAAGGCAGATTTTCTTAGGGACCAACTTGGGTTAAGAGTCACATTCACATTCAGAACAAAGGCCAGGACACTGATGCTGGGGGAGAAGGATGCTGCCTGAAATCTGGTACTATGGGACTCCTGCGCAAATTATTTCATCTCTCAGCCTGTTTCCTCATCTCTAAAATATAGATAAGAATCCCCACCTTCAGGAGTTACTGTGAGACTTCAATACTAATGAATTAATAAATGAAGATACTTTGTAAACTCTAAGATATCAATCAGTTGAAAGTGTCGAACTATCATTATTGAAAAAGAAGACCAGACCTTGAAGGGCCTCAAGATGAGCCGGCTGAGAAATGTTACCTGGTGACTGTTTCAGGGGTAACGGTGAGAAGAGATAAACCTTGAATCCCAGGAAAGGAAGAGAAAAAAGAGGATGGTCCTCAACCCTTCAATATCTGGTAAACTAAAACGTAAAGGAACGGAACGGAACAATCTATGCAGCTCTGGAGAGAGATAGGATGACACTGGTCAAAGTGCTTAATCTGAGAGTTAGTACTGGAATCTAGATCCGCAAATAGCACACTAGATTATGTAGGAGACTAGGAAACAAGAGAAGCCTGAGAAATACATAAGAAGACCTATGTAACAGGGCTGCAAAGATTGCTGGATAGTGATCTGAAGCCTCATTAAACTGCATGGGATCCTATGGGATGACTGCAGGCCATTCTCCCCTCCTAATCGGGGCAGAGGAAGACCCCTTAGGGGAAGCACAATTCAGATAAAATCCAGATGAAGCAGCAGAGACCCCAGCTATCTACAGAAGAAGAATGAAACCTGCATCTAGGTGAAACATACTAGGTGTCGGTCTCTGGGTTCGATTCTCTCTGTGCATTCTCTCGTAATTCTAGCTATGTCAAAAAAGGAATATGACTTATCCCTCTCTTATCAATGAGGATATTAGGATCCAGAGTAGTTAAATATTCTCCCAGCACTCCCAGAGCTGCTGAATTGTATAGAACGAGAGTCAAAGTCTCAAATACCAGAGTGAGACCAGGAGCTTCCTCTGTTTTGCCAGATGAAGGTCCCTGTTTCATGTCCCAGCCTGACAGGCAGAAGGGTCTGAGGTGCTGAAAGTAGGAGGTCAAGAGAGATGTTGTGCGGGCAGTTGGCATTCAAAGGAGAAGGTGGTTTGGGGAACAGTGTTGTATTCACATTTGGTGAAGTGAGTTTATGTGAGGTAAGTGTTTTTATTTTCTCTGATAATAAATTTAAAAATTCTGGATACCTTTTTCAAAGTAAAAATATTTCTCTTTGTGGCACTGGCATGGTAAGAGAATAATAAAATGTGCATAAATATAAATATAACTGGCATGGATGAGGAGTCAGAATGACTTGGACAGAGGGGTTAATAGAAAACTTTGATTTGGATTAAAGACAAACGTAAAACCCGAAACTATAAAACTTCTAGAAGAAAACGTAGGCAGCAAACTCTCTGATATTGCTATTAGTAATTTCTTCCTTATACATTTCCTCAGACAAGGGAAACAAAGAAAAAAGAAATAAATAGGACTACATTAAACTAAAAAGTTTTTGCACAGCAAAAGAAATCATGAACAAAACAAAAAGACAACCTGAATGGGAGAAGATATTTGCCTATGATACATCTGACAAAGGATTAATATCCAAAATTTAGAAAGAACTCATACAACTCAATAACAAAGAAAAACAAAAAACAATCCAATTAAAAAATGGGCGGAAGACCTGAATAGGCATTTTTCCAAAGAAGACATACAAATGGTCAACAGATATATGAAAAGATGCACAAAGTCCCTAATCACCAGAGAAATGCAAATTAAAACCACAATGAGATATTACCGCAGAATCTATTGATGATAGATTGCCTATCATCAGTAAATCAAAAAATAACAAATGTTGGCAAAGATGTGGAGAAAAGGAAACGCTTGTACATTGTTGGTGGGATTGCAAATTGGTACAGCCACTATGGAAAACAGTGAGGAGGTTCCTCAAAAAATTAAATGTAGAACTATCTTTTGACCCAGCTATTGCACTTCTGGGTATTTATCCAAAGAAAACCGAAACACTAATTCATAAATATCTGTTCACCCCTAGGTTTATGGCAGCGCTATTCAGAAGAGCCAAGATACGGAAGCAACCTAAGTGCCCATCAATAGGCACTTGGATAAAGAAGTTATGGTACATATATACAATGGAAAATTACTCAGCCATTAAAAAATAAATAAAATCTTACCATTTGCAATGAGATGGATAGACCTAAAGGGAATTATGCTGAGTGAGATGAGTCAGACAGAGAAAGACAAATACCATATGATTTCACTTATATGTAGAACTGAAGGAACAAAATAAACAAATAAACTAAATGAACACAGACTCACAGGTACAGAGAACAAATTGGTGATTGCCAGATCAGAGGGAGGATTGGAGGGCTGGGTGAAAAAGGTGAAGGGATGATAAAGTACAAATTAGTAGTAACAAAACAGTCACAGGGATTTAAGAGTACAGTATAGGGTATATAGTCAATATTATTGCAATGGTCGTGTGTAGTGCCAAATGTCTAACTTTTTAAAAATTTAAATAAAAAATAAAAGAAGAAAAAAAAAAAGAACACTGAGTTTTGACTGAAACAGTTCACTCTGTGAACAGAGAAATACAAGAATGAAAACAACACATTCTCATTGGTTATCCTTACTACAAACAATACTATATACTCCAGCTCCAGGCTGCATATAACTGGAGCTCTTGTGGACACACCATCACCACTAACTCATAAAAATCAAAAAATATTACTCCTTGTTCATAATGTTCTAAGTTTTTCTTACTTGGCACATACTTCACGTATTTTATACTCTATCGAGATCCTGAATAGGTTATATTGCATATACATCTGATAGAATATTTAGGATTCAATTTTCACCATCATTGAACAGCTTTATGAAATTCATATATTCAAAATGTGTACTATGATCATGATGGTGGGCCAATTAAGAGCTGAAGGTTGGGCTATAAGTCATGGGAAAGAATTAGTCCACAATCCCAACCTAGAATTCCAGGCTAGTGTGCCATGACTAAAAGAGACGATGACAATTAACTACTTCAGCTTCCTCCTGTCACATCTGGGAAAACTAAGGTCCAGAAAAAGGCAGGGACATGTGAGGGTCACATAGCTAGACAAGAGCAGAGGCAGAGCATACACTAGAATACAGATCTTTTGTCTTCTAATCTCTACAATACCTTCCTGTCTCCCACTTGAGACAAGTAGAGATCTTTGTTTTATCAACAACTTCTCTTTTTTTAATCCATGAATTCAGAATAGAGCGAAAGCACTGCTGCTCAGAGAAAAGCAGTCATATACACTTGTCTCTCAGTAGACAGAAAGTTAATGAAACACAATCAGTGTAACCTCATTGTCCTTTAAATCATTACATTCATTTTTGGCCTTCGGGAAACTTGAGGTTTTATTTTGCTTTTATTTAGAACAGCAAGTGGGAGGTTAAAAATGGCAAAGTAACTGTGGCCTGGCAGTCGTGGTAACTCTATGCACTGAATTATTTTAAAGAATGTTGAGGATTTGATTTTTTTCCCCATCTGTCTTCATTTGTTCAGCTAACATTTACTGAGTGCCTGAACTCATACAAAGTACCGATACATTAGATACAATGGAAAACCCAGAAACTGAAGCGCACACAAACATCCTTCCCACAATTCACAAGTTTCCAGTCTAATCAGAGAAGTAGAATGCATATAGCTGACCATAACTGTAATACAGTACAGAATGTGATGCATGACCGAAGAAATGTGTACATCAAGTCAAATGCAGTGGGACATAAGTCCAAGGTCAAGAGTGAAGGATAAGAGTGGCAGGTAGATACAAATAAAATGCACAATAGATAGAAAACACTAATAAAGACCAAGAGTTGGGAAAATTGTAGAGCCCGTGGGAGAGGTATGTAACAAGAGAGCATGAACTAAATAAATGACAGTACAGTGAGGTAGGAGGATGAAGTTTGAAAATATGGGTTTTTATCTTGTGTTTTTAGTATATAATGGTTTACTCAAAACTAATTCTAGTTTAATGGAAAGGCTTGTGTTCCTACAGAAACACAAAAGAACTAAGAGACAAACAAGGGACTTACTAGGCAGGAGTGGAGATAATTTTTTGTCTCAGTGTGTATGTGGCAGTGAACAAGCATGTGTACACACACACTTTCTGTTCTCTGCTCAAGACTATTGATAATATCCATTCTCTATTGATTTGTGGGATAGTACATAGATCATTGCACTTCTCTGCATCTGTTGGATTTATAACATGAGGTACTGTAACTGGGACCTCTCAACTCCCATGTTCTCAGATGTGTTGCTAGTTGTGTAATTACAAGAACAGAAAAGGAAACACCAGACATTCACAAACACATTCTAAGGGCTTGATATTATCTTGAATAAATTATAGCATTAGCCACAATAAGATCTGAATTCTATAAACCATGGCTTCCCTCAGATTTCTCTTGTTTCTTATGCTGACTCTGGAAACTAAGACTGCCAATGTGTATGGTTATGGCACAGGCTCCAGTGTTTTGAGAAAAGACTGGCCAGTGGGAAATATGGATATGCTTCTTCTCTACAAACGTATTACTCCTCACGGAGCAAACTGAGGAGTTGAAGGTGTTATCTTTACCACATAGACCACATCTGTGTGAGAAAGGCAAGAAACACCTGCTGCCATTTTTTTTTTTTTTTTTGAACTGGCAAATGAAGACACAGAAACTGGAGCAATATACGCTCATGGCCTCTCATTCTGTCCATAGAAAAGCTCGGAAAATACACACCACTCATTGCTTAGCTGGTGGTTAATGCTCTCCTCCTGGACCAATGTTGATTTAGATTTGAAAATCTGCTTTAAGAACCCAATAAATACAGTCTTGCCTTATTTCAGAGTTACCTTTACTCATATATTTCAGAGAAAGAAAACAAATATCAAACCCCTATTTTGTTTTATTTTTCTAATTCGTGAATGTATTTCTGAAACTGTTAAAGGTATCATTGCTCGAGTGGGAAAAATTTAAAATGAGGGTCTAATTTAAGTTCTAGGTATTAAAAAGAGAAAGAAAGTGCAGTCTTCACAGAAGTACCCGCCACAGAGCAAGAGCAACTCCAAAGGTCAACTGTCCTGAACGATAGCTCAAGATCCTTTCCAGGGCTGAGAAAATGACAAGAGTTTATTTGTAAAATAATCTGTAGAGGAAGAGAATGATAAATTAAGAGACAATGAAGAATTATTTTAGAAATTAAAATTCATTTATAAGAAATTTCAGTAATTAACCATCTATCCTAGCATTACTACATTGAGTATTAGAATGACCCTGCAAATGACATCTTGATCAATTACTAGGACATTCATTTTAATTTCAGGCCTGAGGTGCCAAAAGTTCCGAGCCCTGTGTTAAGTTATGAGATATGAGCAGGATATCGCTCTTAGGGAGCTCACAATATAAAGGAGAGAAGTAACTAGATTACAGTGTGGCCAAGTCATGTCATGATGAGAAAAGGCATGAAAAAGCAAAGACAAATATACAAACAAACGAACCCGGAGGATATAAAATATGACAACCAGTTTAGGCTCTACTCTAGAAAGATGTTATATAATTTTCAGGATAAGAGGAAAATATAAGGCAGGCTTATTTTTGTTAATTTACTTATTGTTATAGTCTTAATCATTAGAGTTAATATTTATTAGTCATTTACTATGTGAAAGACTCTGTGCTAAGTGTTTACCTCATTCAATCCTCTCAATAACCCTATAATGTGTACAGTATTCCCTTCCTTTATAAAAAAGCACAGGGGAAGGTTAAATAAGTTGTCCAAGCTTAAACAACTAGTAAATCAGAAACTAGGATTGGACTAGAGGCAGTAAAACTCCAGGGCGCTTGCATTCAACCATTAGTTAGTGTGGGCTCCACCTGGACAAAAGCAAAGCAAAGCGAGTGTGAGCTAGCCGCTCAGAAGAGTGGTGAGAGCTGCTTTTGTCAAGGCAACTCTCATCAGATCTAAATCCAGGGGTCCATTTTTCAATCCTCATGGCATTTGACCTAACAGTGCAGATAACTTGCTCATTCACTCACTCTTGAAACACTTTTTTCACTTTAGTTTTGTACAGTGCTGTCCTTTGATTCTTCTCCTACCTTAGAATCTTTGTTCATGACATCTTTAAATGGTTCCTCTATGTTTCTCAGAGACATCAAAATACTGACCCTAGGACTTAACCCATTGCCTTTGATGATGTCAGTCAGTCTCAAGGTTTTAGATTTATACCCGCTGACTCCTAACTCTATATTAAGTCAAGACTTCACCCTCGAACACTCCACTCAAATATACACCTGCTTACTTGACCACTACTTAAAAGTCTAAAAGACAGTTCAAATTTAACATAATCCAAATGAAATTCCTGATCATACTTTCTCCTTTCTCCTCAAAACAAAACAAAACGAAACTCTCTTGTCCATCCTTTTCATTACTCAGGCTAAAAACTGAGCAGACTTTTCTTTTATGCTTTTTCTACATCTAACTTGTCCAAAAACTTGCTGATGTTACCATTATATCTGGAAACCTACTACTTTTTAGCATATGCCCCACACCTATCAAACATCACTTCTAGTTTTTACTATCACTACAGCCAACATTCTATTCTCCACAAAGCTGCCAGAGTGATCCCTAACAAGAGTCTGATAACATGACTCCAAATGTTGCTCATTTCACTCAGAGAGAAAGTCGAAGTCCGCATAACAGCCTACAAGGCCCTGTGTGATTATCAGGATCCCTGACTTCACCTTTTCATTCCCCTTAAGATCACTCAGCTCTAGCTACCCTCCCCAGCTTGAGATTTCTGCTCAGATATCACCTCCTTAGAAGGCCTTCTCTAAATGCCTTATGTAAAGTAGCAACTATTACTCCACTCCACCCAAAGCACTCCCTCTCCTCTTTATCATGCCTTATTTTTTTCTATAGCATTTAACTCCATCAGACTTAAATATTTAGTTGTTTACCTGCTTATTATGCCTCTCCCCAGAGAAATATGAACTGTTTGAGGAAATACACTTTGCTTTATTCATAGCTATATCCTCACTCTAGAAGAGAGCTTGCCACCCAACAAGTGTTCAATAAATATTTGTCATAATAATGAATAAATGGCTCCTCTGGTTACTCTTATCAGAGTTCCAGAAATAAGACTCAACTTGAAGAACCCAATAGTGTAAAAAGTAATGCAGCAGCGTAAGCACTTCTAAAAGTGGTTTGTTGATTTAGAATCAAAGTAAAATATTATATGTCACCATAGATTTGGACTGTGAGTCATAGACTATTAAACTTGGGAGGCAGCTGTGCTGGACTAGAAAGACAGTAACCGGGAGTCGAGTGACGACAGCTCCGGTCCTGGCAGTGCCACTGACCTACTGCATGACCTCAGACAAGCAGCTTCATCCCTATGGGCTCTCCTAGTTCATCTAAATGAAGAGCAATTCACCTCAAATCACTAATGTTCTATGGTTTGGTACGAATATAATTACCACTCATTCAAAAGATATTCTTTCTGAGTTTGTATAGAGGAGATAGACAATTTAATTGTTGTCAACTCTACTTGTGAATTAGGAAAGAAGTTGCATTTGAAATCATGTGCCTTTTATGAAAAATTGTGGCACATCATTAACATCTAAAGTAGGAGACAGAAGATTCCTCTTCTCATGGCACCACAGTGGGTGTTAGAACGAACAAGTATTGGGGATGCTAAACTCTACCAGAAAAACAATTTTTAAAAATATTAATAATAAATAAAATTCATACTTGAAAAATAATTTGCAGTTTTCCTTCAAATGTTCCCATTCTTGATATGCAGTCTCGCAGATATGTGCATGGAATGTGTGCTCTCAGAAGTAGAGATGACCTTTAAAAATGCACCTCCCTCCTCATCCCCAGCTTGAAATCCCATGAAGATCAAAGCCAGTTTGCTATTCTGCATTAACATTTCTCTGATCAGATATAATGCGGGCACCTTGATTCTATCTGTGTCAAGACATCTTCACACAAGTGACTCACACGGTGGAAGCTCAGGCATTGAACACTGTTCTGACACTATCTCCTTTGAGGCTGATTCCACCTTGGTGATGTTACAAGCCAACATCCTGTTTAGCTGCTTTCCTCTGCAACGCAGCAGTGTAATTGGAACTGACTGAACAATAAATCTCAATTTCCCTGTTCCATCAGGAGAATCTTTCAATTTACTGGCCTCCCTGTATTCACCAGTTCTTCCTCTGCACTACAAATCATTCTTAAACAAGCACACAAGTTAACTTCCCGCTCTTACACTAAAGGTGCAAGGAAACAGTGTCAATTCTTTCATTAGACTTCCTAGATCTGTTCCTTAGGGACACAGAGAAAACTGGGTGTTGCTCTGGGGTTGAATATATGAAGAAGCCATCCACCTCCTCACTTAGGCTATGTCAGCTCCAAGAAGCATGAGTTCAATGTGCTGTTGTTCCAAGGAACAGGCATCTCTTTGTCCTCCTAAGTACCCCTTGCTGCTACCAAGTTACAGTTTCTAACTTGGCCCAACGAAAGCCTTCCTGAACTTTTACTCAACAAGTCAAAGACCATGAATGGCATTCCCTCAGGCTCCAGAAAAAACAAGTGGAGGGAGAGTGTAGAAAAGAACATGATGAAAAGGAATGAGAACATTAATGATATGCACATGGCACTGAAAAGTATCCCAAGTATACTGAGTTAAAAAATAGATTTATTTATCCAAAGAAATAAATGTGAGAGATTGTTAGGTACCATAAAGCTACTTATTTCAATAGGTGAACTTCATTATAGATTAAATATTCCTACAATAAAAAGAATTTTATGGCTCCATAGTACCATCAGGATAACTTCAGAACTCTTTAAATAAAGCATAAAACACTTCATGATCTGGCTACTTCATCTCTCCTCACTTACATTCTCACTCTTTATGCATTAACAATGTGAAGTAACTTATATTCCCATAAACAGACTGTGGCAGGCAGAATAATTCCCCCTCCCCATCCCTCATAGGTGACCACACTCCAATTCATGGAACCAGTGAATATGTTAATTTACTTGGCAAAAGGGGTTTTGCAGATGTGGGTAAGGTTAAAGATGTTGAAATGGAGACATTATCCTGGATTATCTAGGTGGGCCTCATCTAATCACATGACTTATAAAAAGAGAACCTTCCCCAGCCGTGGTGGGAGGGAGGCAGGACTACAGGCGAATGGTCAGAGGGAGGCAATGTTGCTGGTTTTGAAATCAGAGGAAGAGATCACAATCCAAGGAATATGAGGGACCTCTAGAAGCTAGAAAAGGTAAGGAATCTGCTTCTCCTCCAGAGCCTCCAAGAGAAAATGCAGCTCTAATACCCTGATTTTAGCTGATGAAACCTATACTGGACTTCTGACCCACAAAATTGTAAGACAATAAATAAATGTGTTGTTTTAAGTCATCAAGTTTGTGGCATTTTGTTACAGCAATAATAGTAAACTAATACGTACACCAAGTTCACTCCTACTTTCTGGCCTTTGCTCATTATGCTTCATGAGCAGGTAAAGGTCTTTACAGCATCCTCTACTTACAGCTCATAGACTTTTTCAGATTATATTTAAATCAGCAACCCTGATTGTTCCCCAACCCCAATTCCCACTGGACTTCCCATTTCTTGAACTCATTCAATGTCAGTCTTTAGCATCCAGAACACGATGCCTTAAATCTACTGTAGAAACCATTACTATAAATATGTATCGATAAATAATTCTCAATGGGAGCTTAAGCTATATTAATTCAAGGAATTATGAAAGATCAGAAATCAGAGTCACGACTTCAGAGATTAGAAAGTAAAAACCCTCATTTAGCAGATGGAAAATTGAAACTCGGACATATAAAAGGTCCCAGGGACACACTGTAATTTTTCTTCAGTTAAACAATTAAAATTGAAACTATTTGCATGAGCTCCTCCACCTGACTTGCAAGGACCTCCAAGATGATATCACATCTTTCTAATTTGGACTTTTACCATTCCTCCTTTATCACACTCTACTCCCAAGTCAAAGCTAAATTGCTCATGGTTTCCTGAAATGGTTTATGCTAGAGATCTCTGCTCTTAGGGCATCACTCTAATCAGCATTGTTAAATGCCCCCAGGTGACCAGTTAATAAAGGTCAGGCTCAAACATGACTTTTTTCACTGGAGAACAATTTCCTGGGCAGAAGTAACTTTTCAAGACCTTCCACAATCCCTCCCACTCCCCAACACACACCATCTATACATTTTCCTCTTATGGATCCAAGCTCCTCCGCTATGTTCTCTATTAGGGTATATGTCATAGTTTCCCTGCTAAAGGGTAAGTTCTGAAAGGAAGATTTATTTGTTATAGCTTGGCAACTAAGATAGCATCTGTCCAATATACACCTATTAGTTTGATGAGAGGCCAAAATATAAAGAAAATTGGAAATATCAGATACTTTATAAGCTACTAGGTTTATTATTAAGTTTAATAACTGAATATGAACTCTGTCCAAGAATTCAGAGTTTGGATATGACTTCTCTCTGTAGAAATTTCTGCAATTCTTACTGAACATATCCTATAGACCAATTTCTTTCTGTAGATACAACAAGCTCCCTGAAGCTCATAAGAGGACACTTTGCAAAAAGAGACATGTATACCAAGTAATGTCTGGGGAGATAATAAGGCGCTCTGATATCTCCTGTAAAACACAACCCCATAAGTTAGGCAGCATAGCTAACACTGTCTTTATTCTAGAATCCGTTCATACAAGATTTCTCACCATGATCTAGGTGTTCCATCACCTTTTACCAACCAGCCTTTCCAGTCAATTCACCAGTACCCTGAAGCATGTTAAGTGCAATGCACCGGCAAATTTGTGCTTTTCAAAAATCTCAACTGCCAAAAATAAATGAGTGCTTGTTTTGGTTTATTTTTCAAGAACTGTTATGTTGCTAGTTGTTGTTTAATTTGATTTATTATTCTGTGCAATTCTGAGTTACACTTTTTAAACACAAATTGCTATTTATAACACAGAGGTTTCGTTCAGTTAGAAAAGTTGGGAGAGTGTCAAATAGAGGGATTCTGTTAAGATTTTGATAAATTAAGACTGCTTTTGAAGTATCTTGCTCACATTAACACCAAGCAGTAACTTTTTACTCTTGCCATAAAAGTGTCTTGTCAAAATACTACATTATCTGAGACTTACAAAAGTAGAAATGTTTAGTACTAATATTTTATTACATAATCCTAAAGTACCATGTGTCCAACAATGTCCAAGATAGGAATGATGAACTAATTAAAACAGAGCTTGACTGGTAATTATTAGTCCCATTTTCTAAGTTCTCAATTTCCTAAATATTTAATTCTGGAACTTTAAGTCAGTAGTATATCTCAGTGTTCTCATTTATAGTAAGTGCAACATATACGCAGCAGTGCTTTGGAAAACATAACACTGATAAGCCTAAGATACTAGTTCCTACAGTGAGTGGAACTTACACAACAGCTAAGAGTTGTGACTTGATTCTGAATATCCCTGCAATGAGGTAATAGCTAAGCCATTAACAAGAATAAACAAGAGGCCACTGATGAGATCTGAGATGCCTTCCCTCCCTAGGCAAACAATTCAGTGAATGCGTCAAGAGTAGACGATGGTGTAAGAGGTAATGGGACAAGAGTAGCTGTGCCTCAGATGCAGATAACCCTACATGTTTTCTAACAGGCATTTTCTGTTATCATCTCAACAGAGGTTACCTATACCTCTGTGATATTATGGATTGAATTATTTTCCCCATTTACCTACTTGCCCTAAAGCACCAGAAAGAGATGGGGAAAGTGATAAGGACCCAGATATTTTGATTTCTAGTCCAGGTCTATTCCTACCATGATAAGTCATCTCCCTGTCTAGAGTAGCCACTCAATATAAATCTCGGCGTGCAAAGAATTCTGGTTTATTTTGGAAGATTCTTTCTTGTAGGGGATCAAATCTTCCCTGAGTACAATTTCAGAGTACCATGGTATAGTACATAGGAATGAGGATTGGAATCAGACAGCCACAGTTGTAATTCCTACTTAAACAGTCATGAGCTGTGTGATTTTGGGAAATGGACTTAACTTCCCCATGCCTCAGTTTACTCATCTGTTCTATAGGGAAATGATTAGTATCATCTAGTAAGTATAAACATTATAAGATAATGCACGCAAAACATTTAGCAGAGATCCTGACAAATAATAGAAACTTAAGCAATACCAACTACGACTATTACATTGAAGACATAAGATCGTATGTATAAGTAGTTCTCAGAAGGTATGGGTATCTATGTGTTATATGTTACTTGTGTAAGTGTGTGCACATGCGTATATGTATGTGTGTGGGGAGGTGCACTGCACATGTGTATGTATGTATGTGACTGTGTGTATGTGCACAAGTACGTGTACATATATATTTGTGCAAGTGTATGAGTATTGGGTATCTAAGTGAATGTGTGTATGCTTGTTTGTATGTGGGGTCAAGGGGTGCTAGAAAAGGGGGAGAAGAAAAAATTAGACAACTCGGGGTCAGGTAAATGGGAAGAAGCTAATTTAAAAATGAAAATAAGGATCTTGATAGACAAAGAGCTTTACAAACACATGTTCTGACAAAGCAGAAGGACAATTAGATATCTCATATCACAGTAATGACACAACTTTTGATTAAGTTTCTAAATCGATTCTCTCAATCTCAGGCCTTCTCTTCCCAGATATTACTGCACAGGAAACAAGAATAGCCATGTGAGCTTATGCACATGTATTGTTTTTTACCTGCTTCCAGAAAGGATATCAAGTGGTCATAAGAGCGTAAACTCTATTTTTAACGAAAAACCCCATTCCCCTGTGAAGAAAGGTAAATGGGTGGTGTGGCCTCTGTGCTACTCTGTCTCAGGCAAGCTGAATTTTTACTTATTGGGTTTATCAGTCTTTTCTTCGTCTCAGATGCTGCATTCAGGAGATAATGAGATAAAGCACAATGTTAAAGCCTTCAGTAGTAAAGCCAGAGCATTACTATAAAGCAGAATTTTCTGGTAATCAGGCTGTAAGCTATCAAAACTACATAACAACATAAAAGTTTTTTTTTTTAATCACTGTTTGCATGTCTCTGAGCTATCAGTCAAGCCAAAGTCCTTTAATCCCCTTAGCTTCTATAGCGCACACACACACAAAGATTTGGAGAGGTAAAAGCACCAAAATGAGGCTCCATCAATTCACATATTTTTTGGATTTTTAAGAAATAATATGGTGCTTTAATTTGTTGAGGGTGGGGAGGATATATTCTGGTACTGCAATTATACCCTAATATGTTTCAAGCAAAAAAAAAAAAAAAAAGAATAAAAAGAAGAATCGATGAGTAAAACAAAATGAAATAAAACAAAGAAGTAAAGACTTCTTTTATAATATCCACCAACATCCAGTTTACATGAGGAACTGCTTTGTATTGGAAAATCTCATAATTATTTTCATAAATTCAAAGCCTCTAAACACATGCAGTATATTCCAGGAAGAACACTGGAGCATGTTGTTATTGAAATAGTGTGTCCATCGTTTCCTTTTCCTGTCTTTTCTATGGGAGTCTTGGTTTCTTCTCAAGTAGGTCTGACCACTAGTGCCAAGGGACTGTTGGTGACTATTTAGGTAAACCCAGAAAGGAGCAAACCAGTACTGGGACCGCCTTAGGACCACCTGGCCCCTGCACTCACTGTTCCCAATATATTCTCTATGAACTTCTCTCTGAAAGGAATGTACAACAGCAACATGAGCAGACAAGTCAGTCCCCTGCCCAAGCCTCACAGTCCTCTGTAAAATTGGAGGATTAGAACCAGAAGTCCTCCAAGGACTCTTCCCACACTGTCGTGTTAAACAGAGGGAAGCAGACTAGTACCGCCTTTGACAAAGGGCTCTGCCATTAACACCACCCATTCCCCTCCTGGTTTCCACCTTATCCTCCTTCTTAATTTTCAGATTTGGATCAAATATATCCTGATTCTTCTAGAACAAAAGACACAGTGGCTGGAAAATTTTATACTCCTAGCCATCCTCTTCTGCCTTTCTCCCTCCCTCTTCTTCAACCCAAGAATATTTTCATTTACTATCTCCATATTCAAGGCAGCAAAATAAGGCAGAAAGTCTAATAAAATGTTTGAACCTAATGAACCCATTTATGAATTAAAAAGTGAGTAAACACTTGAATTCCTGCATGATGATAACTGTTCAACTTGAGAGGTCAAGCTCCCTCTATCCATGAAATATAACACTTTGTAAACATCTACCACGGGAGGTCATGAAAAAGAGTGGGAAACACTGGGGTCAATCCTCCTTTTGGGGTCTGAGGTGGGACAATCTATACATCTTCCTCAAAAAATGAAGGCCCCATGGAATATTTTCTATCAGTACCTAAGGGGGCCTAATGTCCAAATCCTTAATTTGTGAATTGAAATTCTGACACAAGAGAAGGGAAGTGACTCACCTGATATAAATCACAGCAAGTTAGGGACAGAATTAGGAAAAGAATTTCCATGCTCTGTCTACTGTTCCACATTGCTTTCATCATCTTCTGGTTCTTTTATTTCCTCCATTATTCTCTCATGGGCTAGGCTTTGAACCACAAGAACTCATAGTAGGATCAGTGGAAGAATGGTGTGGCTGACTCCAGATAGACAGTGGTTTCCTTCCCACACTAGTAATACTCTAGGCAGCAAAATGGTCATTAGGTCTTTCTTAAGAATTCTAAGGTAGGACATGAAGAATGAGCACAGTGTAACAGGGCTGCTTTTCAGAAGAGATGCCTCAGAGTAGCCTTTGGAATGAGCAGGATGATGCTTAGCAAGCAAGGCTTTAGCCATTTTATATACCAAACTTTCAATTAAGAGTTCATTTGACCAGAGCTCCCAGCTATGGAGGACTTCTGATGTACTAGAAAAATGCTGAGAATTGTAGACAGAAGATATACATTTAAGCACTGGGTTCTCTGGTTTTCCTCTTATGAAAATTAAGGCAACTCATTTCACATTTCTGGTCCTCAATTTTGTCATATATCAGATGAGTTAACAACTAATTTGCATGTGCTAAGCAATACAAGAGACTACCTATTGTAAATGTGCTTTGTGTGCAGTAAAGCACTTCCAAATGAATGTAAGCACATGATACTATTATAGACAGGCCCAGCAGCTATATTAAGAAGGGATGCTAGAGGAAAGAAGGCTGACCCTAGTATTCTTAGTGATTTATGATTGCTGTGATTTTACCCTGATAGGACACAAGGCTTTCAAACTCCTATCCTGACTTTTTAGATGAGTTACCGGCTTTGAGTTATTTGCACTGAGGACAGATAGTAGAAAGAGAGATCACAGAGAAATGTAATATGTTGTATGTTTGTTATTTGTTGCCTGAGATTCCTGGTACTGAGTCATCACTGTATATACAAGGCAGACAGACAGAAAGGGACAATGCATTTGAAGAAACATGTACCTGTCTTCTTTCCAGGTTTATCTCATAACATTTGCCCTACATACACTGAGCTGCAACCGAGCCAAACTATTTTCAGTTCTTTAATGTATTTACTTAAATATCACCACTGAAAATCCTTCTCTAATCTCTCCAGGAAGGGATAGGAGCACTTTCCTCAATGAATCCATAGCACCTCATTCAGACATTCCTCATTATATTTATCATATATTCCTGTCATTTGTTTACTCATCTGTTTTCTACATTAGAAGTCCAGTGTAGGATCATACTACATGATTTTAATCTGCAGTGCCTGCATTCATGAGGGGCTAAACAACTGCTAGTTGAATGAAAAAGTATATGATTCAATGAATTAAATGTATTTTAAAAATTGATACAAACTAGTTGATAATTAACTGTGGTTTTCTCAATTTGTGGGATAGACTCTGATAAAAATTCCAATATCAAAACCAGTAGGATTTAATTTACTGAATAGATCACCAGGTAGCATACCAGATGGCTGAACTTTTATGAGACAAGAATAGAAGCCCCTCGATTTCTTTAGTTTTAAAATATTGGCCCTTACGTCTCATTTTCTCTTTTTGATCTCTCTCTTCTTACTCAGCTGCTTTCCTTGGATTTTCCCAGATTTCCATATGCCTCTTTAAATTAAAGGCAAAATCGTTATGCCCACTATAAACTCTGCCCTGGAGCACTCAGGGATAAGCTCAGACCTACCACTTTCAAAGGTAACACTGCTCCTGAACATAATTCCTCCCTCTTCAGTCTGCTTCTCCATGTATTTACTGTTTCTAAAATGAACAGATGGAGATGGGGAAAGGAAAGGTGATGGGTAAGAGAAAAGATACGAATATGATTTGAGATACGGATAAAAACACAGAAGCAATCTGACAGAGGGGTTAAAAGTATGGGCTCCAGAATTTGATTACCTGGAGTTGAACCTGAGTTCTGTCATTTAAGAGCTGGTTTGACCTTTGGGAACTTACTTAACATCTTTGTGCCTCAGTTTTCTCACCTGAGAAAATGGGAATAATGACTACTTCACAGGGTTGTTGCGTGACTTAAGTGAACTCTAAGAGAATTACAGAACTTACAGCATGCCTGCATATATAAGTATTCAACAGTGAAAACCAATATAATATAACATAAATCATTATAATATAATAAATTATGACATGATAAAATACAATACCAGATTATATTTTCCAAAGAGGACCACAACAGTATCTCTTACATGCACGCTCTTGTAGAACCTTGCCACAATCTCACAAACAGTGGAGTGTATGTCCCCTGCCCTTGAACTCAGGCAAGCCTTTGTGACAATCTCAATGAACAGTGTACAGTGGAAATGAAACTATATGTAATTACTAAAACTAGATCAAATATATGCATTTCCATCATGTTATTTGGAGATACTGGCTCTTGGAACTCAGCCACCATGTTATAAGGAAGCCTTGAGGTCTGTGGAGAGATCCACATGGTGAGTTTGAAAACCACAATCCCTGATGCACAGCTCTAGCCAAACTCCCAGCACCAACCTGCTAGCCATTAGTCATGTATCTTGTAAGTGAATCATCTCCACCCAAGTCAAACCACCTGGGCAGAGATAAACCATCTTTATAAAGCATTACTGAAATTGTAGATTTGTGAGAAAAATAAGTAATACAATATTTGGGGGTAGTTTATCACATATACGTAACTGATATATGAAGCTCGTCATCAAGAGATGACTGACACAAATACAGAAATAGATAAAATTATCTGTATCTTAATAAACTGAAGCTCATTCATTCTCGTAAAAGGGAGCCGTTGTTTGGCCTCAAACTACATATGATTAATTTTAACAAAAACATGCTTTTTTGGAAAGTCTGTTATAGTTTATAAATTTTTTTTACAAACAAGAGCTGATGGGTTCATCAGACATAATATATATATATATATATATATATATATATATATATATATATACATGACAAATGATAGCTCTGTGTTACAGACTGAGTAACCACATCCCAAGGAAGTAACTTGATCAAGGTCACACAGCTACTGGAGGCAAATCAAAAGTCTTGAAGCCAATCTTTTTACTCCAAATCCAGAGCTGTTTCTATTATATCAAGCTAACAATCCAGACAAAGGAGTGTGAGAATTTTGACCTTACTTTTGGCTCAGCTACAATCTCTGTGGCCTGGGAAGACCCACTATAAACCCTGGACTCCTTGAGAAAATGAGGTGGTTAGATCAAAAACATCTCTAAAATTTCATCCAGCTCTACAATTCTCAGAGTGTGGAATTCTATCTACATCTGCTAGAGCCTTTCATTACTTCTTATTCTTTCCAGATTGTATTCTTATCTTTATATCCCATCTGCCTCCCCTACTCCTTGACTTCATACATCCACCAGATTCCACAAGCAAATTCATAGTTGTATTAAATCCCTGTGGACCATAAGTCTAATTTCACCCTCTTCTGTGAGAGGCAGGTTTCTGAGAAAACCCCCAATGATCCCCACTTCCTGGTATTCACACCTTTGCATAATCCCCTCTATCTGAGTATGATCTGATCATAGTCACTTACTTCTAACCACAGAATCTGGTAAATGTGATAGCATGTCACTTACATAATTAGGTTACAAATAACGACTTACATTTTGTTAGTAGACTCTACCTATTGCCTTCTCAGCTCCCACACTTTGATGTGATGAACTGTCATGTTGGAGAGGTCCATAAGACAAAGAACTGAGGACAGTCCCCTGCAAATGGTCAGACACTAAGGCCCTTAGTCTAACAACCCAGGAAACACTGAACCCTGTCAACAGCCACCTGAGCTGGAAGCAGATCATTCCCCACTCAAGCCTTCAGATGAGATGATAGAGTCTGAGACGATACTCTGACCGTAGATTTGTGAGAGACTGAAACTGAGGTCCAGTTAAGCTCTGCCCAGATTCCTGGCCCACAAAAAAATATGATAAAGTGTGTTTTTTAATATACTTTTAAGCTGCTGGTTTTTAATCAATTTGTTACACAGCAATAAAGAACTAATACTTCTTACTATGCATCAATAAGGAAGAGAATCTGAATATCATTAAAGGGAGAAACTCACTAAAAACATTAAAAAAATACCTTGTCCCTGTCCCCACCACCCAACATTGCTATCCCAGAAGATCAAAAACAGGACACAGTCTTCTTATACTTCTATACATACCAAAAGAATCACAAGCCCCAAGGAACCCAGAGAGGCCTCGATTGAGATCAGACACATCCTGAAGGAAAAATATTTAGGAGTTTTACTGAATGAAGCTGAAATGTAAATAGCAATTAGGTCCAAGACAAGAAAGGAAAAATGCTTTACTCGAATAGACCCGGGTCAATGTGGACACTCTATAGAGTTTCTCAAGAAGGTTAGGGATGTCACCTGCCTTATAACTCTAATATTATAGACCCTGGAAGCAGAAGGAATGAGTAAGGACCAGCCTCATTTACAATGGGGACCTGAGACCTAGAGAAAGGACCTGACGGATTTTACACACCTGTTAATTGCAGAACTGGGAGGAAAATCCATTTCTCTTGGCTCAATTCAGTTCTCTTTCCAATGCAAAGGCCAAAAAACAAATTGTTTCAAGTAAAATAACAACTCATTTATTCTATTCTTAATAAACGTGACTTGTAGAGTATCTTACATAAAAGGATACTATAAAAATTCATAAAACATGCATATGTGTGACCACATCTCACATATATGTATGTATTCAGATGCATAAAGCACAAGTTCTAATTGCTTATTTTTAAAAGCAGATTAGGAGAGAAATCAATGCAGGAAGGAAATTAAAGAATTCTATGTGAAAGGAGACAAGTGTATAATGCACTATTTCCTCCTGAAAACAGAAAAGTCAATATTTATCTTAGATAAGTAGGGAAAAGATATGCTTATCATAAAATATATTATGTTTAACTTGATACTGTATCTGATAACTGGGATGAGTTTGAAAAACATTTGTATAGCGCTTCATAATTTACAAAGCAATTTAATGCATAGTATGCCATTTACTTCTCACAAAACCATATATGGTAAGTAGAAGAGGTAATCATGTCATGAATGAGGAAAATGAGGTTCGGAAACATAAAACAACTAAAATTCACACTTCCAAACATGGCAGGAATGCAATTGGGATTTCAGTTTTCTAAATCTAAATTCTTAGTCCAAGAATTGCAGATGCAAATCATTTTCAATTACACGAAAACTTTCCAGATTCTGTCAATTTGCTTTGTAACCAAGGAAGATACTTCTCTAAGTCAGGGTTTCCTCCTCTAGAAAATTAAGACATTAGACTAGTGTTTGTTGTTGACATAAGATTGAGGTTTACAGTATACAGCTGTAGAGATGAGAAACAGGAGGAAGAGGGTACTGCTTACAAAACATTTGACAAGCAGCTTTGAAAGTTTCTCAAAGTGTGGTCCCAACATCAGCACCATCTGGAAACTTCTTAGAAATACAAACTTTTGAGCCCCACTCTGCATAAGAGGCTGTCTAGAGCATTCTGAAAAACAGTCACTTGAACCATAGTTGTACATGCTTTAGTCTCTGTGCAGGTAAGATATAACAAGAATACATTATACCAGTAGTCCAATGTTAAGCTTATCAAATTGTGACAAATTTGTAATCTACAAATCATGATTTTTTGTTTTTAAAGTGAAGCTTATTCAGTAATCAGAGGGATTACCTTGTAATTCACAGAAATAGACGTTGATGATTCATGCATGTCTGATGAAAGAATAAGACAGTTATCCATCTAGTTTAGATTTAGAGCACATGCATTAGAAGCCACTACAATAACCAAAAGGACTAGACAAAGTGTCAGGGACAGGCAGACCCACATACTTTGGGGTATTATAAGAATGATGCCCAGATGGATAATCTGTTTCAGAGATTTGGAGGGACACCACAGATCAAATTTATATGTCAATCTTTTCATATAAACACTATAACTCAGACAATTTAAGAATAAGCATACAGCTCCCTATAACAAGACCTGTTAATGCAAATAGTGCTAACTATATGCTAAATACTATTTTAAGTGTTTTACACATGGTAACTCATTTATTCCTCATTATAATCCTATGTGTAGACACAATAATTATCTTCAGATAATTAGAGATTAAAAAACAGAAGTAACAAAAAGTTTAAATGACTTATTTTGAAGTCACACAGAAAGTGATAGAGCTGAAATTTGAACCCAAGGCAATCTGATCCTAAAATCCATAATTTTAATCGCTACAATATACTTCTTCAAAATAATCTTAAACTCTATGAGATTGATTGTTTCGAATCATCCTGAACACCATAAATTTGGGTTTGAATTATCTTAAAAAGCATGGACTTAGTCCTTCAGTGGGTAGTTACTTCCCTCTGGTTGCATGTATGAGTCCCAATAACTTCAATTTAGTCTTAAAGAAAAATCTTCTGTAGTAAAAATAATAAAAGCACAGAAAGTAAAATCAATATAAATTTTCTTTTGTACAAGGCAAAAGCCATACCAACTCAAAACTAAAATCACTTTGAGATATCATCTCATTCCTCAAATCCAATTACAAATACTGAAAAAGGCCTAGAGAGATAGTGATATGATATGCTGGCTAATTATTGAAATTCTGGACCTCTTAAGGCATCTTAAATAATTGTTTCCAGAGTTCTAACCAAGTTATTTCACTTGCTTGTTTTTAAGAGATGGTGTGTTCTTTGCAAGGCTGGAAAGTAAAATGTCTTCATGTTTGACCCTCATGCTGTTTCATGTGCAATCCTTCTCACTGTTCACCCAGAATTCCATTGATTTTCATAAAGATCATCTTCTAAGGTCATTGGAGGTTCTTGTCAATAAAGATTTTAATAAATAAAACATCTATACCAGCTATCATTTTAAAGAGCACAAACCTAATGTAAAGGCTGAGAGGTTTGCCTTAGGAACAGAAATAGTCAGTTTGAGGGCCTGGAATAGAATCAAAGTCTTTTGTTTTTCCTTCTAAGTTTTATATCAGGGAACAGAAAACTCCAAGCCCTGTAGCGAAGAATGAGAGTATCATGAAATCCCAACATCATTCAAGTAAATTCTCCTATCTGTTGCCTGAATTCCATTCCCAGCATTATAGCCCAAATTCATTCGATAACGATGATGGTGATAAAAGCAACAGTAGTAACAGTGTTATTATGTGCAAGTTTGCATGTTATACATACACCCGTTTTTTTCATGTGGTCTTCATGTCAATCAACTCTGAGATGTGTTATTAACTCAGGTTAATAACTGAGGTTTAGAGAGTTTGAATAACTCACTTGATAAATTTTAGAATATTATTTCAAATGCCTCTAATAAAGGCCAACTTGTCATCTTTCAAAGCAGCCTACACTGAACTTCAACTGCCCTTACTGTTAGAAAGGTGTCGTCCTTATAGTATATTGCTGTCTGCCTTTCTCGGCTTCTAAATGCTGGTCTTCTGCTCTCTGGAACTACATAGAAGTCTGATCCTACCTGCAGAGATTCCTATACAAGTAGGGATAGGAGGCACAAACAGCTTCTATGACATCCAGGCAAAGTTCTACCTCTTCTTCTTCAAACAACATCCTTTATGTGTTTATTTTTCAGATAGTATATTCTGTGCTGTAATAGTTTATATCCTCCTAATAGACTGTAAATGTCTTTAAGGCAGGAGCCATGATAAATTTTATCTATTTCAGAAACATTGCTTAACAAGGTTTTTTTAAAAAAGTTTAATTGAGATATAATTCACATACCATAAAATTCGCCCTTTAAAATTGTACAACCAGTGGTTCTCAGTATACTCAAGAAATTGTGCAACTCAGTATACTCAAGAAATTGTGCAATTTACTATTAATTTCAAGAATATTTTAGTTATTCCCCAAATTACTCCTGTACCCATTGGCAGTTAGTCCCTGTCCTTCCTTCCACCCAGCCACTGGCAACCACTAATCTTTCTGTGTCTATGATTTTGCCTGTTCGTATGAGTGGAATCATACAGTATGAAGTCTTTTGTGTCTGATTCCTTCCATAGCAAAATATTTTCAAGGTTCATCCATGTTATAGCATGTATCAGTATTTCACTCCATTTTGTGGCTAAATAATATTCAACATCGTGGATATATTACATTTTGTTTATTCGTTCATCAATTGGTAGATATTTAGGATAGTTCTGCTTTGGGGCTATTATAAATAATTTTGGTATACACATTCACGTATAGGTTTTTGTGTGGCTGTGTGTTTTAATTTTCTTAGGGATAATAGGAATAGCATTGCTTGGTCATATAATAGTTCTATGTCTAATCTTTTGAGAAACTGCTAGAGTTTTTCCAAAGTAGCTGCACCATTTAACAATAAACCAGAAATGAATGGCAGTTCCAATTTCACTACACCCTTGCCAACAAATTTTAGTGTCTGACTTTTTTATCACAACCATCTTAGTGTGTGTAAGGTGGTATCTCATTGCAGTTTTGATTGACCATTTCCTAGATGGCAAATGATGCCAAGCACCTTTTCCCATGTACAGTATCCTCTTATATATCTTTAGAGAAATATCTGTTCAGATCCATTGTTTAATTGGATTATTTGCGTTTTCCTAGTATTATAAGAGTTTTAATATATTCAATATATAAACCCTTTATCAGACATAGGATGTGTAACGTATTCTCTTAATCCATGGGGTTTTTTTCTTTTCATTTTCTTGATGTTATTTGAAGCACTAAAGTGTTTAATTTTGAAGAAGTCCAATGTTATCTATTTTTTATATAGATGTTTGTGCTTTTGATGTCACTGACTAACACAGGGTCATGAAGATTGCTCCTTTATTTTCTTCCAATAATTTTATAGTTTTAGTTCTTATATTTATGTCTTCAATCCATGTTAAGTTAATTTTTTATATACTATATCGAGTATGGGTCCAACTCTATTCTTTTGCATGAGGATATCCAGTTGTCCCAGCATCATATGTTGAAAAAACCACTCTTTCCTCATTGAATATTTTGGCATCTCTGCTTAAAATCAATTGTACAGAAATGTAATGGTTTATTTTTGGACTCTCAATACAATTCTTTTGATCTAATGTATACCTGATGCCAGTACCACACTGCTTGATTCCTGAAGCTTTTTAATAAGTTTGAAATTGGGAAGTGTGGGTCTTTGCTCTTCTTTTTCAATATTGTTTTGGTTATTGTGGGTCCTTTGATTTTCCATATGAATTTTGGATTCACTTGTCAATTTATACAAAGAAGAAAGCTGGAATTCTCAGAGGTACTGCTTTGAATCTGTAGATCAATTTGGGCAGCATGCCATCTTAACAATACAACTGACGTTTGAATAACACAAGGGTTAGGGAAGCTTACCCCCGCGCGCGCGCGC